>NC_067475.1:66362717-66624208 GCF_947179515.1 Apodemus sylvaticus
TCTTTCTTTCTTTCTTTCTTTCTTTCTTCCTTCCTTCCTTCCTTCCTTCCTTCCTTCCTTCCTTCCTTCCTTCCTTCCTTCCTTTCTTTCTTTCTTTCTTTCTTTCTTTCTTTCTTTCTTTCTTTCTTTCTTTCTTTCTTTCATTCTTTATTTTTTGGGGGGTGTTTTGGATTTGGGTTTTTTGAGACAGGGTTTCTCTGTATAGCCCTGGCTGTCCTGGAACTCACTCTGTAGACCAGGCTGGCCTCGAACTCAGAAATCCGCCTGCCTCTGCCTCCCAGAGTGCTGAGATTACAGGCGTGCGCCACCACCGCCCAGCTCAAAATTGATTTCTTTTTGTCCTGTAACCAAAGTGTTTGGTGTCTTCAGCAATAAGATCTAAACATCTAGTTATCATGGGTTCCTAAGACCAATGGCAAGACTTTGTTGTTTTAGAGACCTCTGCTGCCTCCAGGACTCACAGGGATCTATCCCATGCACGACACTGGGATTGTCACTTAAAAACTGATGCTTCTGGGAGCAGCGTTATCCACATATGCAGAGTATTTGTGTTTAAACTCTCTCTCTCTCTCTCTATCTATATATATATATATCTATATATATACACACACACATATATACACACACACACACATATATATATGTATATGTACACATATGTGTGTATATATATTACATATGTGCATATAAATTATATGTATAATATATACAATAAATATACAGTATCTAATTTGTATATAATGCGTATATATATATAATGTGTATTTAACTGAGATAATACATACATATTTTTAGTTAACCCACTCCCTACCCCATCCTCTCTCTGATCCCCTCACGGCCATCTGTAACTAAACATTTAGTTCCCAGGATTCTTTGCCTTCTTCTTTCACATCACATGTATTCTATCCCCTTCTATTTTTAATAGAATAATTTCCCCCAATCATTTTGCATTTATCTTTTCTACTTACAATTACAGGAAATTTTTCTTACATATCTTTAGTGAATCTTTCATAAGATACCAACCTTTTTTTCATTTTTGCATTTTTTTCAGTTTGATATTTCTTGCATGTAACTCTGGGGGCAGAGGTGCTTCTTCTCAGCTGGTACTCTGTACAATCTGCTCACATTAAAAACTTCCTCACCAGCTCATAAAGGCTGAAGTGCAGCCTCCTGGGAGTCCTTGTAGACTGACTCATTAGTGAAATAAATCTGGACTGCTCCATGCCACTGAATCTTTCAGTTGTTTGCTACGAAGCAAGAGATGATGACACAGAACAGACAGTGAGAAGGCAGCCATTTCACTGCAATCCTTATAGCTGTTAGTTAAGTACAGTAAAAATAGAATATCTGGGTGGACGTGGTGGTATCATACCTGTAATCTCAGCACTTAGGAGAGAGCGTCATGAACTCAAACTCAGATTTAGCTACCTAGTGAAACACACAAACCACACCATACACACACACACACACACACAGAGAGAGAGAGAGAGAGAGAGAGAGAGAGAGAGAGAGAAACAGACAGAGGGGGGAGAGGGAGAGGGAGTATGTGTGTGTGAGAGAGAGAGAGAGAGAGAGAGAGAGAGAGAGAGAGAGAGAGAGAGAGAGAGAGAATTAATGAGTGGGAGCAGAAAGGTGGGAGCTAGAGGAATGCCCAGTTCTTACATACAGCTGTCTTTAGTCCACCCCAGAAGCATAATATGGCTTAGACATACTTTGTGATTTGGATTACCACCAATGAAAACTTGCACCTGTGTTGAGCAATCCTTCACTTGACGGGAACAGCTACTGCTCTTATTATATAATACTAATTACTGCTCTTGTTGTATAATACTAATTACTGCTCTTGTTGTATAATACTCATGCTCACAGCAGGAGCCAAGAACTGGAAAGGGTAACCAGACATCAAGGTATGCCCCCTCTCATTTATAAAATGTATATGACAAATCTAATTGTTGTTAACTTTTTTATACATATTGCTGCAGATTTAAGTAGGTTTGCCATCATATGATATGATATGTTTTACTAACATTCCTGAGGGGAGAATTGTTTTATCACTGTATATTTTGAAAAGGATTTCAACAAACTAAGAATCATTCCTTATTTCTAATAAATAAATAAATAAATAAATAAATAAATAAATAAATGAAAATATAAATTGATGGCTATAGCCTGAACAGAATGAAATAAACATACATCACTGCTATTAATATTTTGCCAAGGAAGCTTTAAAGCCACTTTCAATAAGCCAAGAATGAAATGAAGATACCTATTAATTCTACCTCCTTGGTGAGTTCACACTGTTGGGGGGGGGGTGTTATAGCAAATGTAAAAGGAAAGAAAAAATTAGAGATGTAAGAATCACAAAGACAACAAAATGATTTCTATGTAGAAGGAGAATAATTTTCGTGTCTATTGTGAAAATGAGCAAAGGAGAAACACTGATATTATTTGGCAGCCTAGGAGAATAGAGAGAGCTACAAACTTGGATGAAAAAGAGCCCCACTGCCCTAGACTTGGGATGAGGAGGGCTAAATGAGGTCCCAGGTTTTTCTTATTCTTAAATGTCTTAGGCTAATGTACAAAATATTGGGCTTCCTTGTGGCTCTGTTACGTCTGTGCCATCTGACTTTGGTTCCCATTGTTTCCTTTCCCACCTCTCTCCCGAGCTCTCTTTCCCTTCTAGTTACTTTACTTCTCCTTTGCGATGGTTTGGCTGAGAATGGCCCCCATAGTCTTCTACATTTGAATGCCTGGTCCCAGCTGGTGGAACTGTGTGGGGACGCTTAGGAGGTGTGGCCTTGATGCAGGAGGTCCATGGCCAGGGGTGGGCTGTGAGGTTTCAAGTCCACACCATTCCCAGTTAGCTCTTCCTGCTTCCTATGTGCAGACAGACGCTTTGTGAGCTCTCAGCGGCTGCTTCAGCGCCCTGCCTGCCTGCCTGCCTGCTGCCACGTTCTCCCACCTGCTGGTCATGGACTCCCGCTATGTCCCCAGTCTTCTCTGTCTTCTAGAAGTTGCCTTTGTTATGGTGTCTTCACAGCAAGAAAAGTAACCAAGACAGCCCCTCTTTTTTTTGTTTTCACTGTGTGTATTTTATATCCTAGTCCACATCTATAAGGGCCCTTCTTCCTGTTTCCTGTTCACCTTTGTAGTTTCATGACCTACAAACATGAAAAATAACTAATTACACACACGTAAAATTTAAATATAGGTTCTGCATAAAAGAGTCTGGCTTATTCGGTGATTTCTTGAGGCATTCATTTTTATGTAAATGTTATGATTTCATTTTTTTAACATGAAAATAAAGTCCCATTGGGTATGTGAACCATTTCTTTATTCATTCATCTCTTGATGGGCATCCAGGCTTTTTCCATTTCCTGGCTATTGTGTATGGTGTAACTGTAAACATGAATGTGCAAGTGTGTGTGAAGACTGCTGACTTGGCGTCCTTTGGGCACATGCCTGAGTGATACTCCTGCATCTCATAGTAGTTCTAGTTTTTGGTGTTTTGAAGAATGTCCATGCTGATTTCCACAGTGGCTGCACAAGTTCACATTTGTAGCAGCAGGAACAGAGGTTGTTCCTTTCCAGGATCCTCACCAGCATTTGCCCTCATTCGTTTTCTTGGTGGTACCCACTCTGACAGGAGGGAGATGAAATCCCCCAAACAGTTTTAACCTTACTTTTTCTGATGGCTAAGGATGTTAACCAAGTTTTCAAAGATTTATTAAACATTTGCATTTATTTGCAGAATTGTCCATTTAATTTAGAAGAACACTTACTAATTGATCACGGAGGGTGGGTTTTTTTTGCTTACTTTATATATCTTGGATATCAGCTTTCTGTCTGATGTTATTGGCAGAGATCTTTTTCCATTCTGTAGACTGTGTCTTCACTCAGGTGATTGCTTCCTTTGCTGTTGAGAGCATCTTCATTTCATGTAATCTGATCTGTCAATGAGTGTGGGGGTGGGGGTGGGGTGGGGGTGGGAGGAGCTGCTTCCTGTAGTGTTGGAGTCCTGTTCAGAAACTCCTAGCCTGTGCCGATATCTTGACATGTTCTCACATACAATTTCAACTCTCACAAACAAGGCTTTGATCCATTTCTAATTGGTTTTTCTGTGGTAAGAGATGTGGGTGTTTCACTCATCTACGTTTGGAAGTGTGGCTTGCCTGGCGTCGCTCACTAGGCAGCTGTATCCCCCATTTATATATTTGACAGCTTTGTAAAAGAGAACATTAGGTTGTTATAGCTGTGTGGGTTTATTTCTGGACCTTCTCCTCAGTTGGCCTATGTGTCTGTTTTGTGCCAGTGCCATATGATGGCTCTATAATATAATTTGGACTTGGAGATTATTCCTTCTGTAACATTGTTCATTCTGCTAATGATCGCTTTAGCTAATTGGGGCCTTTTAAACTCATAATTTGAAAATATATAATACTTATATATTTGATTTTGAATGATATACATGAAATATATGTAAAATGCAACACTGCCTCAACTCTTCACTTTGTGTGGCTTATAAATGAGGATTCTAAGAACGCTGAATAAGCACAAAGCTCAAATCTTGGTTTCTAAATATTTCCCACAAAAAGGCTCCAGAAGACAATTTGAAATGTCCCCCAATGGCCACGTTCTTAATTTGAACATCAAAATAAATAATGGTAGCAATGGATTATGACCTACTTTTAAAAATGCCCTTTTTTCTTGCCACCAATAATAGACAATAGAAAGATTCCTTCAGAAGCACATGGAAGGAATAAAAGAGCAATTGTCACAAAATGTCCATCTTGTGAAAATTATAGAAATAAGCAAACCACACAAAAATTGTCCGTGTTGTTTAGCAAATTTCAGGTCAACTGGGGCTACAAAGTGAGGCCTTATCTCCGAAAAAAAAAATCAGTCATTAAAACTAGTTTCAAGTTTTAAAAAGAATAGCAAATAAAATTACCCACCAACAATGTTACTACTAATTACTCATTAGTTATGAATCGGGAAATGGGAGTTGTATAGTTTATTAACCCAGCAGGCATGGTGATCGTCACACAGGATCAGCAGGGGACTCTGGTCATCCCAGACGAAGTCTCTCCAAACCTAGGCCTGGAAAATTCTCAGAGCTGGAAGAGTGCTTTGATGCGAGCTGCCATTCAAACTGCTCCCCAACCCACAGTGTCTCCCGTTGGTGCCAAATTTTCCACCCATACTGCCTGTCCAAGTTAGCTTTACTGCAGCCTTGGCACACTGTAGAACCATCAGAGAAGGAAGTCTCTGCTGAGGGGTTGTCCAGATCACACTTGCCTTTGAGCACCTCTCCAGGGAAATGTCTGGCTTGTTAATTGCCACAGGAGGACCTAGATCACTGTGGACAGTGCTGTTCGTGGGCTGAGATAAGAAAGCTAGCTAAGCAAGAGCCCGGGCGATCCTTGCAAGCAGCATTCTAGCTGCAAGTCCCACCCTGCCCTCCCTCAGTGACAGACATGCTGGGCCTACGGTATGGAAGGGCCCCGCCCTCCCCTGACTTGCTCTTACTCAGGGCATCTCGACCACAGAATGAACTTAGAATAACAGACGATACAATAATGAGACCGTTTCAGAGGAGCAGGAGAAATGAGGGACTGGAAACCAGAGGAAGGGAAGAATATATAAACATTCAGAAAAAGCCATTTGTTACCACAACTTGCTAAAAAAAAAAAAAGAAGAAGAAAAGAAAGAGAAAAGAAAAAGAACAACTTGAACACAAAAGACTATACCTCCAAATATTTTTTAAAAAAATCTGTTGTTGCAAGGTAAGCCCACCAAAGACTTTATCATATGACCACTTTTAAAGCCAAAAGCAAAGTTGTCAAAGGCTAAAGCTGGTCCTGTTGCTTGCAACCCGATTAGCAGGTTACCATCTTTGAGAACAGGGTTCTGTCTCCAACACTTGAGAACTAAGGCAGTTTTCTTTCTCCTCTCTTCCTGAGAGAGAAAGTGCTCTGAGTCGTTGACTCCAAAGTTTTCATTCTTCCTCCTCCAGAAAGCACTGAGAGCTCAGCTCTGCCCAGAACTGCTACAGGGATGTGTATAGAATCTGGTAGGCTCTGATCAGCTGTGTGTGTGTGTGTGTGTGTGTGTGTGTGTGTGTGTGTGTGTGTGTGTGTGTGTGAAAATGAGGCCAATAAACAGTTGTTGGGCCTGGGAATGGAAAGCAAAAGCCCCTACCACAATCTGGGAGAATTCTCGGTCCCGGAACTATGAACTGGGAAAGGTTGCCCGGGAGAAGGCATGGAATGCCAGGCGCATGACTCTTGCAAGCCAACAGTTGCCTGCTGGCTGGGGCGGGGTGTTAGTGTGTTTCTGAGTTTGTTTTCAACTGACGCAACCAAAGCCCTGATCTCTCCCTGAGCCCACCTGTTAGCTGCTGCAGGTTGCCAGACAGCAGCATGATGGAGTGTCAGAGGTTGGACCTGTGAGGAGCTCTGCTCCTATATCTGTCATTAGGAGGAAGATGGGCGCTCCTGAGACACCAAACGTGACAGCACCTTCATCTTGGACTTCGCAGCCTTCAGATCATTCGAAATGCTCTTCTGCTTTTACATATCTACCTAGTTCGCAGTGGGTCATGATTGGCTGTGGCTGTGCAGAGGATTGGTAAAGCGTACTTCCAGCGATGTCTATGAGAAAGTTTCTAAAGAAGATTGGCATTTGGATCATTTTGCTGAATGGAAAAGACCAGCCAAAGAACTGCTGAGCCAAACAGCAAAGCTCGTAAAGGAGAGACCCACTCTCCCTAATTCCAGCCCTTCCCTTCCAGCAGCTTCCTGCTGCTCCTGCCCCTAACCGGCAGCCTCGGGGTTTGACCAGCAACCTCTCCCAGCATCCTTTGCTCTCAGCCTGCACCAGCTGCCTTGGGGTTGTGTGGGGACTGTCCAGGACTGGGTCTTACGCTGAGCAGTATCACAGGTCTCTCTCTGCTGAGATTCTCACTGGACTGCAGTTTTCCTTGCCTCTCCATCTTGCCCACTTCTGTGGGACTGCTCAGCTGTAGATCATGTGATCCAACCCAACAAACTCCTTCTGATACAAGCGTCATCTCCTGATTCTTTCACTACAGAGTATTTTGATTTCATACTCTGAATGGACTAAGACAGAAGGTTTGAAAACAACAAATAAATAAGCATCTCATGACAAAGCATTGTATTAATAATTATGTTATTGTTATTATTATTTATCATTATTATTATCAGTTACAGAGCGCTAAGAGTCCATGCTGGCAAGACTAGGGTGTGGTGGCTAGGGTTGGAAGCCAAGAGCTCACATCTTAGCCTGAAAGCAGGAAAAAATTTTTTTTCTAGAGTACTAGAAATGTCATGAGTTTCTAAATTCTTAAAGCCCACTCCCAGTGACACACTTCCTTCAGCAAGGCCACACCTCCTAAACCTACCCATAGGGCTCCACCAACTGGGGCCAAGTATTCAAATTCCTGAGGCTATGGGGGGCCTCTCATTCAAAGAAAGTGGGTAATGAGTTCACAGTAAAACCTGAACTCTATCTCTAGGTCTCTGTATCCCTTCCCCAAGCTACTATCTAGCCCCCCATTACATGCACGCACATTTATATCTAAGTGGATTCTGGTTGCCAGCATTCTTTCTAGGTTTCTCCTGGCAGTTACCTGGCAACAGCTAGGTAGGCCTGGCTTGCTATAAGAGGGAATGTTTGGTCCCTCCTTGCTCTCTTTGCCCAAGGCTCCCTGACCCCTTTCTCTTTCTCTCCCACTCTCCCCTTCCCCCACCCATCTCTCCTGACCTCTGTCTCTGTCTCTCTCTCTGTCTGTCTCTGTCTTTCCCTGTCTCTAATAAACTCTATTCTACCCTATGCCTGGATGGCTGGTACCCCAGGGGGAAGGGATGCCTCAGCATGGGCCCACCGAGGCACCCCTCCCACCTCACCATACTGTGCTCTGCTAAACATATCCTGGCTCTTTTTTTATAAAATACAATGGTGGTAGTCTTTGGAAATGTATAGTTTAAGGGATAGATAAGGACACTCGAAATAAGAGACATTTTGCAAAGAAAATTCTAGTACAAAATCTTCTAAACAGTCTGAGAGAGGATGGCATATGAGCTGGAGGTGAAGATGATGACAGCGATATTATTTTCATCTTTCCTGGGGATAAGACTGAGGAAACTATGGAATGAAACAGTTCACTGGGTGTCAGAGAGTGAAAGTACAAAACACTGAGCTTCAATGGTCTAATTAGCTCTGGTTATTAATTAATTCATTATTGGGAAACATATCCCCCGGGGGAGCTGTTTGAGGGAGTAGACTTTAAATAAAGCAAAGGTTGAACACAGCAAGACCAAGGGCACCATGAGCTCTCACCCCTCCTCCAGAAGCTGGCTCCACTGAGGTCTGTTTACAAAGGAGAAATACATTCTCTCCCCGGATCCTCTATGGAGGACCATGCTAGCAGATGCCCCATACAAAATGATCTCAATCATATTTTGTAGAATTTATTTTTTGTCTCATGTTGCTTTGCTTGGGCATTTTTGTCTTATTGTTTGTATATTATACATTTTTTATTTTTATTGTGTTTGTTTCTTGTGTTTTTAAAATTTTTTTTATCTTTAATTCTGTGTTTGTTGATTGTCATTTGTTTTCTAATGAGAATAAAAAAGGGCACAGAGCTGGGTGGGGCAGGAGGTGAGGAGGGGCTGGAAGGGGTTGGAAGATGGGAAACTGTGATCAGAATATAGTGGGAAAGCTTCTCTTCTCAATTAAAGAAAAAAGCAAGGGGGACTAAGGATTGGTGTTTCCAAATTGCTTTCCTCATAAGGGAGATTATTCACAGTGTGGGACACAGTGTGACTGATTTGTTACAAAGTAAACAACTTAAGGTTTAGTTAGGTGGTGTAGAACCTTAGGTTAGGCCTGTTTTCTTCTCCTTAAATAGAGAAAATTACATAGAACAATGTGTTTTGATTACTAGTGCTGGGAAAGAGAAGGTAGTCATTAAATGAACTGAAAATAAAACCAATTAACATGGGACAGAAAAGAACAAACAACGATTCCATACAACTGGAAACATTAGGAAGAGGAAAAGAAGATTCAAGTGCACTGTTAAATACAAGAACAAGACAGTCAACTTTATCAGCCAGTATATTTCCCTGGAAAATACATAAAGTGTCAGATGAGATTCAAAATGCCCACCTCTATATACCATTTATATGAAGAAAGGCAAAATTAAAGACATGCACAAAGAAACCTCTCTCTCTCTCTCTCTCTCTCTCTCTCTCTCTCTCTCTCTCTCTCACACACACACACACACACAGTCTTGTCACCAATTTCTAGCACTGAGCTTCAAAACCCTTGAGATTTTCTGAGTAATAGGAATGCCTTTGTTATGCTAATGAGGCAACTCCAGGTGGAAGCCTTAGATAGCTTCAAAATGGTGACTGCCAGAGAACCAATCACATGATTAGAAGGCTGGGACTTTTCAGTGACTTGACCTTGGAAGAGAGGAAGGATGCTAGAGATTAACTTCAATCATAAGGCTAGTGATTTAATCAATTCTGCCTATATAATGAATGACAGAGAAAAAAAAATATCAGGTCGCTGAAGCTTGCAAGAGTTTCCTTGTTGGAGAATAGTTCTGAGGGGTAACATGCCTGGTGCCACAAGAGCCCCCTCTTCCTAGACCAGGCCCTTTGTTTGTTATGTCCTTGAACTATCTCTTGTCTCTTCTCATAATGTAAGTGTAAGTGTAATGCTTTAGTTTTCTTAATACATATGGGTATATATATGTGTATATATATAAATATATGGATATATATGGACATATACATCTATACATATATGTGTGTGTATACATGTGTGTGTCTGTATATATGTGTATGTGTGTGTGCACGTGTGTGTGTGTGTGTATGTGCATGTGTAGAGGTGGCAGTCAGAAAACAACTTTGACCTATCTCTTTTCACCATGGAAACCCCAGGGATGGAACTCGAGTTGTCAGGCCTGGTGGTAAGTACCATTACCTACTGAGCCATCCTGCTGACTCATGCTTTTGGTGAATTCTGTGAGTCATTCTCATGAGTTATCAAGCCTTAAGTGGATTTTTAGAAACCTCCATATTTGAAGACAAGTCAGAAGTATGGGTACCTACTTATACCTGTCATCTGACATTAATTCTTGTCTGCGTCACAATTGAAAATAGAACTCTCAGGTGGCATCTGAAGATCAGTTGTTTTGGAGTAATAGTACTGAAATTAAAATAAGATAAAGATAAAAATGTGTACTTTATGAGAAAAAAATTAGTGCGTACCAAAAATAACAGCAGCTAAATATGCGAAGAAAGAAGAAATGTAGAGAAATAGGATAAAAATATAATTGTAGAGAACAACAACAAAAGAAAGGAAAAAAATCTTTTCAGAGTTAGCTGAATCTACTAGACAAAAGAATCTGGAGAAATTTAGTAATGTGGTCAGTGAACTCAGTAGATACTACTTAGAAACTACAACACTTCAAAAGAGAATATAGAATATACTCTGTGGTGTTTATAAACTTCGATTGTGTAATTGACCCTAGAGAAAGCCATAAACTTAATAAAACCAGAGAATAGGGAGAGCAGAATAGGGAAAGAAGAGGAGGAGAAGGAGGAACAAGAAGCTGGTCGTGGTGGGACATGAGTAATCCCAACACTTGAGAGGTGGCCAGAAGTTCTCAGCTAGCATTGTCTATGGGCTACTCAAGACCCTAGCCTACCCTGTTTTAAAAGGAGAGATGCAAAAATCATCATTTTCTCTGACTACAGTCCTCAGGAATTAGAGATAAAAACTGTGACAGAATAAATTAAGAACAGCCATTCTCGGCCCACTAGATGGCTCAGTGGACCAATTCCCAACATCCACACCGACTGGCTTACAACTACCTGAACTCCAGTTCCAGATCAGACACTCCCTTCTGGTCTCTGCAGGCACCGAACACATGAGGCACACACTGAAACAGACCCACACATATACATGCAAACTAATATAAGAATAAATCTTAAAACAAACAAAAACCCAATTGCCCCTTAGTATCTTGGGGCAGTCCCTGAATCACCATGGATACCAAAATCCACTTATGCTCAAGTCCCTGGCATCATAGTTGAATAGAAGCCACATAGATCCTCTTACATATTTTAAATCTTTCTAAACTATATACAAAGCTTTGTCTGGGGCTGGAGAGATAGCTCAGCAGTTAAGAGCACTGACTGCTCTTCTGAAGGTCCTGAGTTCAAATCCCAGAAACCACATGGTGGCTTACAACCATCCATAATGAGATCTGATGCCCTCCTCTGGGGTGTCTGAAGACAGCGACAGTGTACTTACACACAATAAATAAATATATCTTTTAAAAAAAGCTACGTAAATAGCCATTATATTGTATTGCTTAGGGAATAGGGATCAGAAAACATCTGTACTTGATCATAGCAGACAGTTTTTCTGGTCTGAGGTTGGTTGAATATGTAGCTATTGAACCCACAGACACACATGGCCAACTGTTATACAAAACACATTTAAGATAGCCCTTGAATAAATGTGGAGAGCTGACTGCGCCTTTAAGATGGCGCTGCCTGAGCCTGGCCACCTGGAGTAAACAAGTCCGTATAAGGCTGGGGGCGTGGATCACTTAGTGGCCTGATCTCACGCCTTGTGGCTCAGCCAGTGGTAGAGCAAAGCATCATCTCGGACCATGGGCCGTCCTAGCGAGGGTATATCATTCGCGCTCAAGGGAGATTCGGGGATATATCCAGCAAACTGTAACTTAGCATACATTTTGAGTAAACTCTCTCTGGAAGGAACTGGTGTGCTTTCTTCCCTGCTGGTCAGGGAATTGGCGCAGCACAAATAAACACACACACACACACACACACACACACCTCTATCAAACCTGAATCATTCTCCATTACAGTCTGTAATGTCAAACACAATGAATACTCCAAGCAGAACTTAACATTAAATATCTTTATCACTTAAAAAGTTACAAGCAAAATAATTTAGTATTCACCATAAGGAGTTAAAGTGAACATCAAAGTAACCAGAAAGAAGGAATGGACTGAGGCAAAGTTGAAATATGAAATAGCATAAAAGGTAGAAAGGATAAATAAAGCTTCACTGGGGAAGAAGGGGAACAAACCTACGAAAGCAGAGACAGCCACAGACTCAGAGAGGTCACGCAGAACGGTGTTGCTGTCAGGGAGTCACCGGTGGAGACTGCCTGGACACAGGTTCCAGCCAACACAGTGTCCTCATTAGCCAGCTGGCCACTATCCTGGGTTCCTTTTCACAACTGCTAAATTGTGTACATTGGAGGAGAACCCACCCCTTATGTCCTCCTGCATGCTATCCCACAAGTGTTCATCTATAATGACAAAGAAGGCTGTGGCTCACCTAAATCTAGATTCTGGCCTTCCTCGAGTGTCTCCATTGTCATTCCACTGTTGGTGGGGACAGGCACCACAGGCTCCGCTGTATCTGGAACTTTACCCTTAGTTATGGGGATAAAACATTAAGTAAATCAGCGCCCAAGTAGATATAGACCTGGGCCATTTAGAAAACTCTTCTCCCTCTCTGGAAGCCCAGTTTTATTCCTTAGCCCATGTTGATCTTCAGGATCGAAGAGGATTGGACTTACTCTTTATGAGACAAGGATGTCTCTGTAAAACCCTGAGAGAAACCTGTTGCTTCTATGGCACTCAGAATATGTTGTACTTACAAGCTCACCCCCAAGAAAGGCTCAGGCCTTCAATAAGGTCCCAAACACACAGTGTTCTCACTGTCTGGCTTATAAAGATTTTCTGTTGGCTCAAACTCATGTCCAAGTAGTCTTTTCTGGGGTATACCTCACAACAATGTCACTGTGTCAAGCTTATAGCAAAAGGGAAGTGGATGATTTTCATGAAAATATTCTACTAAAATATTATTTTAAAGGAAACAAATAGAAATGTAGAATAGATAAGTAAGTTTCTGTGGTGCTCTGAATATAAATGGCCCCCATCAGGCCCATAGTGAGTGGCAGTATTGGGAGGTGTGGCCTTGTGGGAGTAGTTGTGGCTTTGTTGGAGGAAGTGTGTCACTGGGAGTGGGCTTTGAGGTTTCAGATGTTCAAGCCAGACCCAGCCTCTCACGCTTTTCCTGCTGCCTGCCAATACGATGGAGAACTCCCGGCTACCTCTCCAGCATCAAGTCGGGATGTGTGCTACCATGACGACAATGGGCTAAACCTCTGAACTGTGAGCCAGCCCCAATGAAATGCTTCCCTTTATAAGAGTTCTGTGGTCACAGCTCTCTTCACAGCAATGGAAACCCTAATTAAGACAGTAGCCTAAGGGGGAGAATAAATTAAATCCAAAGTTCTAGTAAACAGAGCTAGTCCTCTGCTCTACTAGTCACCAAGGAAACAAAGTAAAGTCACAATATGCTGTTCCCACTTGTGCTGCCAAAGGAGTGACAGTGTCTGTTCTAGACAAGAGGCAGTTGATTTCTTACACCTTGTTGGAAATCCAATACATTGCAAACCCTTCTGAAAACCATTTGACGATAGTAGGAAAAGCACAAGGGCTAGAGCGGTGGCTTGGCAGCTAAACGAACTTGCCATTCTTCCCAGGGACCCTGGCGAGTTCCCAGCACTTACATGAGGCCTGTGACTCCCGTTCCAGGGGCTCTGACGCCTCCCACTGTCCTCATTTGGATATTACATGCACGGGATGCACATGCATACACTCTCAGGCATAAGAATTTTTTTTTTTTTTAAAAAGCATAATGTGGAAATGCCTTTCTATCACCTGGTCTCATTATAAGAATGTATCATATAAATATAAAATATAGGCTTACACACATAAACATAAACACACATTTTCTAAACATGAGACAAAACATGCCATTTGCATATAGCTGAATTTATACTCCGTGCAGATTTATATTATGAGATCATTATCTCTTCAACAACTGAGGATGGAAAGATGGGTGGGCTACTTTGGGAGCCCAGTGGCATCCAGTAGTGACTCTAGAAAAGCTAAGCCTTGGAAGTCGGGGTCCTACTGCCTTGGAGTAAAGAGTATGGAAGACATACTCTGGAGGAACATAAAGACAAGCCCCCATGAGAACCAAGCCAGGCTAGGTGTGGCGATGTGCACTTTAACCTCAGCACCTGGCAGAGGCAGGGATATATCTTCATGAGTTTGAGGGCAGCCTGGTCTACACAGCATGTTCCAGGCCAGCCAGAGTGACATAACGAGACCCTGTCTCAACAAAAACAAAAGCAAAGCAACTAACCAGGCAAACCAAATAACCACAGCTAAGTATAGAGTTCAAGAATCTATTTTCCTCTCAGTGGAAGAACTGAAACCAAGCCACCAAAAATGTTTAAGTCCCAGCCTGCGGTTTCTAATAAGATAGGACACATTCCACACATGTCAGGAGAAAAACCAAGGCTACCAGGAGGAAATCTGATGTAAGGACTTCAAAGGATAAGGGAGGTTGATCAAACATGTGCTATAAATACACATGTGCTCAGAAATGTAAAGAAAAAAGAATACAACAGAAAAATAAAATACATTAATACAAAGAGAGCCCTAGAAACAATATGCACTATGTCAGACATGAACATTCTCCTATGAGATGATCAAGAGAACTCAGGAGGGACTGTTATTTGGAAAGGCATGGCAGCAGAACTTGTCCAAAGTGCACCAGGTGGGCAAGTTTCAGTGAAAGTCTCAGTGTCTCTCAGAACACTCTTCTGTACAGCATGGCATCATTAGAAGGAGATGGAACTGACCAGGGCAGAGACAGGTGAGGAAAAACTTGGCTCAACTTTGTCTGTTGTTTGTGAAGGCTGCAAACACAGAATGAGGTATCTCGGGGCAAGTGGTGTGACTCAGTGGGAGAGCATTGCCCAGACTGTGTCAGAGCCTGGGCCAGAAACTGGGTCAGAATGTTCAGAGCCTGGGCCAGATCCCAGCCCCACAAAACAAATAGCATCAAACAAAGATGGCACACGTGATAGCTCAGCTATGAAGTTACAGGCAAAGGCAGGAGGGTAGAAAGTTAGAAGCTAGCCTGGGTTATGTAGTAAGATACTGCCTAAAAACTTAAAGAGACTCTCAGTGAACCTCAAACAAGACAGACAGACAGAAACACACACACATATACAGGCACACACAACAACCACTTCAACACATATCACAATTATTTAAAAAAAAAAAAAAACAGAAGCATCATCAACCCGAAGAAGAAAATTAGAAAAAAAGATATTGTACACATATAGACAAAAATGGAAAAAAGCAAAGATTAGAATTTCTAAAAACTATCAGCAATTCTGTCAGTTCAAAGCCAATGCGGCAGCTTCCACGAAGGGAAAGGAGATGGGGAAATGCCCTATCGACCTAGAATTTTCCATCTAGTGAAATTATCCTTTAGAAATGCAAACTAAATTAGAACGTATTTTCAGATAAACAAAAGATGAGATAATTGAGGATGAGATGCAGAACGGGATGATGAAGATTGGCCCAGGATAGTTTCCAGGGAAACCAGAATGATGTTTCTGTATTCACTCTTAGAAATGCAATGCTGGAGTCCATGTAGGTCAATTAAAAAAGGCATGTCTCTGAATGTGTGAGGTCTTCAGTGAACAACTGCCTATTAATATGAAAACAATAATGTGGTGTTGTTTAGAACACAGAAATGAAATGCAAGATGATAATAGCATAAAAGACAAGAGAAAGATTTGGAGCAAATACTGTAAGGTATATGAAATCCTATATTAAAACAGGGAATAGTAGCGCACACCTTTAATGCGAACACTTGGAAGGCAGAGGCAGGCAGATCTGTGGGTTCAAGTCCAGCCTGGTCTATACAGAGTCCCAGGCCAGCCAGGTTACACAATGAGACAGTGTCTAAACAAAACAAAAGCAAAAAACCAACCAAACAAACAAAGCGATCAAACAAAAAAAAAATCAGAACTCACAAATCATATGTGAAATGTTATAATGTGTTGTAAAAATATGCTGTAATAAGCCAAAGATTCTTATTTTAAAGTATAGAGCAATATTGGGAGATGACATGGGTGTATGTGAACAATATGTAATGTGAAAAATTCTAATAGCTATATTTTTAAAATCGAACCAAAATATGTGAAATATAATTTTAAATTTTATGTGTTTATGGGTGTACATACCACATATATATTCAGTACCCATGCAGGTCATAAGAGGGCATCAGATCTCCTGGAGCTGGAATTCCAGGCCATCGTGAGATGCCATGTGGGTTCTAGGAATGGAACTCTGGCCCTCTGCAAAAGCAATGGATGATCTTAACAACTGATCCATCCTTCCAGCTCCTAAAAATGTAATTCTAATATTTTTATTTTACATAATATTTTTTTTTAAATTATTGCAGTATAAAATCACAAAGAAAATACAGTATATAAAGCTCTTAACTCAAAATATCCAGGTAATACAGGACACAATGAAAAGGTCAACCTAAGAGTAATAGTAATAGAAGAGGGTGAAGAATCCCAGCTCAAAGGGCCAGAAAACATCTTCCTCGAAATCATAGAAGAAAATTTCTCTAATGTAAAGAGATGGCCATAAATGTACAAGAAGCCTACAGAATACCAATTAGATTGGACTAGAAAAGAAAATCTTCTCATCACATAGTAATTAAAACACTAAATGCATAGAAAAAAATAATATTAAAAGCAGAAAGGGGAAAAGGCTAAGTAACATCTAAAGGCAAACCTATCATAATTACACCAGACTTCTCAACAGAGACTCTAAAAGCAAGAAGATCCTAACAGATGTAATCCAGACCGTAAGAGAACATAAATGCCAGCCAGGATACCATAACAGCAAAATTCTCAGTCATCATAGATGGATAAACCAAGATATTCCATGACAAAATCAAATTAAACATTATCTTTCTACTGACCAAGCCAAGAAGGTACTGGAAAGAAATCTCTAACACAAGGAGGGTATTCAAAAACTCTCTAGAATTCTATCCCTTTGTGGTAAAAGTCTTGGAGAGATCAGGAATGCAAGGCCCATACCTAAACATAGTGAAAACTATATACTGCAAACCAGTAGCCAATATCAAGTTAAATGGAGAGAAACTTGAAGCAATCTCACTAAAATCTGGACCAGACAAGGCTGCCCACTCTCTCCCTATCTATTCCATATAGTATTTGAAGTCCTATCCAGAGCAATCAGGCAGCAAAAGGAGGTCAAAGGTATACAAATTGGAAAGGAAGAAGTAAAAAAATCACTATTTTCAGATGATATGATAGTATACTTAAGCGACCCCAACATTTCCACCAGAGAACTTCTAAAGCTGATAAACAACTTCAGCAAAGTGGCTGGATATAAAATTAACTCAAGCAAATCAGTAGCCTTCCTCTACTCAAAGGATAAACAAGAGGAGAAAGAAATTAGGGAAATGATACCCTTCACAATAGTCCCAAGTAATATGTCATACCTATGTGTGACCCTAATGAAGCAAGTGAAAGATCTACATGACAAGAACTTTAAGCCTCTGAAGAAAGAAATCGAAGAAAGTCTCAGAAGGTGGAAAGATCTCCCATGTTCATGGATTGGCAGGATCAATATAGTAAAAGTGGCCATCTTGCCGAAAGCAATCTACAGATTCAATGCAATCCCCATCAAAATCCCAAATCAATTCTTCATAGATCTAGAAAGAGCAATTCTCAAAATTCATCTGGAATAACAAAAAAACCCAGGATAGCAAAAACTATTCTCCACAACAAAAGATCTTCTGGGGGAATCACCATCCCTGACCTCAAGCTCTACTACAGAGCAATAGTGATAAAAACTGTTTGTATTGGTATGCAGACAGGCAGGAAGATCAATGGAATAGAATTGAAGACTCAGAAAAGAACCCACACAGGTACGGTCACTTAGTATTTGACAAAGGAGCTAAAAACATCCAGTGGATAAAAGACAGCATTTTTAACAAATGGTGCTGGATCAACTGGAGGTCAGCATGCAGAAAAATGCAAATTCTTATCTCCTTGTACAAAGCTCAAGTCCAAGTGGATCAAGGATCTACACATAAAACCAGACACTCTGAAGCTTATAGAGGAGAAAGTGGGGACAAACCTTGAACACATGGGGACAGGGGAAAAGTTCCTGAACAGAACACCAATGGCTTATACTCTAAGAACAAGAGTCAACAAATGGGACCTCATAAAACTGCAAAGCTTCTGTAAGGTAAAGGACACAGTCAATAGGACAAAATGGCAACCAACAAATTGGGAAAAGATCTTTACTAACCCTACATCTGATAGAGGGCTAATATCCAATGTATACAAAGAACTCAAGAATTTAGTCTCAGAGAATCAAATAACCCTATTAAAAAAACGGGGCACAGAGCTAAACAGGGAATTCCCAACTGAGGAAACTCGAATGGCTCTAAAGCACCTAAAGAAATGTTCAGCATCCTTAGTTATCAGGGAAATACAAATGAAAACAACACCGAGATTCCACCTTACACCAGTCAGAATGACTAAGATGAAAAACTCAGGGGACAGCAGATACTGGAGAGGATGTGGGGAGAGAGGAACACTTCTCCATTGTTGGTGGGATTGCAAGCTGGCAAAACCACTCTGGAAATCAGTTTGTCGGTTCCTCAGAAAATAAGACAGTAGTGCCACCTGTGGACCCAGCTATACCACTCCTGGGCATACACCCAGAAGGTGCTCCCACATGTAGTAAAGACACATGCTCCACTATGTTCATAGCTGCCTTATTTATAATAGTCAGAAGCTGGAAAGAACCCAGATGTCCCTCAACAGAGGAATGGATACAGAAACTGTGGTATATATACACAATGGAGTACTATTCATCTATTAAAAACAATGACTTCATGAAATTCTTAGGCAAATGGATGGAACTAGAAAGTGTCATCCTGAGCGAGGTAACCCAGTCACAAAAGAACACACATGGTATGCACTCACTAATAAGTGGATGCTAGTCCAAAATCTCAAAATAAACAATTTACAATTCACCCAGCACAGGAAGCTCAAGAAGGAGGACTTAAGTGAGGGTGCTATGGTTCCTCTGAGAAAGGGAACATAATAGTCACAGGAGCAATAAGGGAGGCAATGTGTGGAGCAGAGGCTGAAGTAAAGGCCACCCAGAGACTGCCCTACCTGGGGATTCATCCTATAAACAGTAGCCAAACCTGGACACTACAAAAAGTGTGTACTAAAGGAGCATGCCATGGATGTCTCCAGAGGGGCCCTGCCAGAGCCCTACAAATACAGAGGCAGAAACTAGCAACCAACTATTGGACTGGGTGTGGGGTCCACAATGGAGAGTCTGGAGGGTGGTCTGGAGGAGCTGAAGGGGTTTACAGCCCCATGGGAAGAACAATGACTTCAGCCACCCAGACGCCCCAAGACTCTCAGGGACTGAACCATCAACCAAGGAGTACACATGGTTCCAGCCAAAAATGTGGTAGAGGAAGGCCTTATTGGGCACTAGTGGGAGGAGTGGTCCTTGGTCAGGTAAAGGCTCAATAGAGGCCCCAACAAAGGTGGGGGGAGGTGGGAGTGTGTCAGGTGGAGGGGCATATATGTGGAGGCAGGGGGTAGGAGGAGGGGTTAGGGGTCTTTGGGCAGGGGAGAAATCGGGAAAGGTTTTACCATTGGCAATGTAAATGAAGAAGATAGTCAATAAAAATCCAATAGATCATTTAGCTATTATTTTTATATTTAAATTTAAATTAATTGAAATGAACTACTAGACTTGCAGATTCAGGTCCGATAGGTATGGAGCCCAGAAATCATTTGCCCTTATAAGAACATAAAAACAAACAAACAAAACCCTTGAAAATAGAATGTGTGTAACCCTTTTTTTCAATAGATCATAACACTGGGTTGCCAATTTTATGTTCCGTGTTCTACAGTGAAATCTGGAGAAAAGCAAAACCAGAAAGCAGCAGCAAGCTCCACTCACTGCATCAGAACTGCTTATCAGATGCTGAACCGCATGAGAAGCTTCCAGCTATCAACCTGTAGCTACCCCAAACTGTACTGGGACCTGGAGAGATGGCTTCAGCTCTCAGCCCCAGCACCCCGGTGTCTCTCCCCTCTTCCACATCACTCTTACAGCTGCTGTATTGACCCCTCTGGACATGTCTGCAGGAATCTCACTTTTACTGTACACTGCCTGGTCTCCTAGGACTTGCTTTGAAACAGAAGGGACTACACATTTATTATAACTAGACTTGAGCATGATTCAGATTTTGGAATAACTATGATTAGCAGGTGGGGAACTCTGAAGTAAAAATCAGAAAATACGCAAAAATAGGTGGACAATATAAGCCGTGATCAAAAGCACCAGCTGCTCTTCTAAAGGATCCAGGTTTCATCTCCAGCACCCGCACGGCCTCTCACAACTATCTGTGTAACTCCAGTTCCAGGGATCCAACATCTTCTGCTTTCCATGGCCACTGTATACACATGGTGCACATACACATACACAGGCAAAACATATGTACATACATATACATGCATACATACATACATACATACATACGTTTAAAAAATACTAGTTCTGATGAACTGCTGGAGACTGTGCTCTAAGGCAATCAAGAAACTACCAAGGTCAAAGCCTTAGGTCCCCACATTTTCATGAGTTTTCTCTCCAGAAACTTTATTGTCCTTATTATGAAAAGTCATGAAAATATTTCCCCCTGTGGCTCTGACTAGTTGAGGAGAAACACCCTGGGCATTTTCCACATAAAGACCTATTCTCCATGGGAAGGCTTGAATATAGATAGCATCACCCCACCCCGACACCAGCACCCTGGCTTTCCTGTCCACCTTAAGACAGAGCTGAAAGTAATTGTGGAGGTCACATCTAGAGATGCAAGTCCAGTGAAAGAGTAAGATTCAGTCATAGGATTTTAAATGCTCCTTCCTTGGAGTTTATCAACGTCTCAACAGGGCTTCAGTGTAACAACAGCAGATCACAGCTACAAGAGCCACAAACCACCCAAACAGTAATAGAGAATGCATCTAAACACTTAGAAGGGACAGTGCATTTATTATAAATAGACTCAGATATGATGCAGAATTTGGAATAACCATGATTGATAAGTGAGGAACTCGGGATTGGAAAAATCAGAAAATATAAAAATAGATGGATAATGTGAGCAGAAGAAGGCAGAGGGGGCGCAGCTGCTGCATCTGGTACTATCCAAATGATACTAGGCTTTCCAGGCTTGCATGACTCATGATGTCATGCACACTTCTACTCAGATGTCAGAGAACGTCCTAGGAGGCCAGGCAGTATACAAACAGTAAGAGGGAGATTCCTGCAGACAGGTCCAGAGAGGTCAACACAGCAGCTGTGAGAGTGAAGTGGAAGAGATGAGAGAGACACTCAGCTACTGGAGCTGCCGGGTACATGACCTGCAAGCAAATGTGAAGGCAGCAACTATAGAGGGACGCAATGCGGGCTCCACTGGGCAGCATCCTAGGGACGCACACATCATCCCATGGATCTTAGATCCTGGCCATGGAACCACAGGGTTTAATGTTTGCCCTGATGGCTTTCAGTCTTGCTTAAGTCCCATCTTTTCTTTCTCTACTGTAATTACTCCCCCTTTGAAATAAGAATTAATCTGTGCCATGTACTTTGGAACTATACAACTTATTTTGAGTATATAGAAGCATATTTCTAAAGGGCGTGTATTAAGTCTCAGAGAAGACTTTGAACTTGGACTTTTAAATGATATTGTAACTGCTAATATCATGAGTATGGACATTCTTGGAGATAGACTAAATCTATTTTGCATTATGGGATGGACATGAGCTTGTAGGATATCATTGGCAGAATTTTATAGCTTAAGAAGATGGGAGATGTGTTTGGCTATCAAGTTAACAGGGAGTTGACTCGTAGGACTTGTGGTTAATCTTCATTGACAAGTTAAATGACTTGAGAAATATGTAGAGATTAAGAAAACACATAGCAGTGTGTTTGTGCATGTATTTCAAGGAAAATTAACTCAAGGGAAGGGATGTTGTTAGATTTCTGAGGCAGCATAAAAGAGAGACAGAGGACAGAAAGAGACTGGGGTCTGACCTTCAACAGATGGGTTTATGATTTTAGCATGCGTGACAAAGGGCAGTCTTTCTCTCATGGGAATTAAAGGGTCTGTCAGGAGGACAAACTTAATGAAACCCTTGGTAGGGGCAGGGCAAGGGACTTGGGAGTGAAATTGTTGTTGCAGCTTTAGGGTCTGTTACATGTGTCTCCTGCAGACTCTCTTTCCCGAAATAGCTTGCCCAAGGCAAAGCAGACTACTGTAGGAGAGTCTTTCCTGGGCTAAGAAAGCTGAGCAAGGGTATTTGTAGTCTCATAGGGATCCTGTTTTCAACCAAGGCCTTATGTAAGAAGATATGCCTTGGGGTGCCCATCGAATACACTAGAGGTATGTATGCAATGCAAGAGGAAGATGTCGGCTAGTGCAGCATCTTCTTTTTCTCAGTTTTAAGCATCGTTACAGAGCTTCTGCTTCTATCATACCCCCTTATTATGGTGGACTAGACACTCTAGAACCCTAAGCCAGAACAAGCTGCTCCTGTTTAAAACTATTTTTAGCTTTGTTATAGAACTTTTTCTACCCCACCTAAGCCCCAAGAACAGGCTGCACTACCACCCCCACCCAGATTCCCTTGACTCAGTGGATTAAAAACAAAACAGACACACGCGTTGCTCAATTTTAACTTGTCTTTTTGGCACAATTGCTCAGTGTTATTCATCTCCCGCCTGGAGAAGTGTGCCCTTATCAATGTTCATAGCTCCCCACCTCTCTACCTGCCCTCAACTTTAGTTGTTTGGTTACATCTAGTCCCTGTAGGAGTAGTCACAGACCACCATTCCACCTGAGATCCCACATGGCTGGTCACCTTTTTTTCCCTCAGAAGCATGCTGAACTCTCCCTTCCTCTCTCTCCTGCCTCTGTCTCTTTCTGAGGTGACCTGAAAGTCCTGGCTATTCCTTCTGCCCAACAATTAGTCCATGGCTTCTTTATTGATAGATCAAGAATCATTTGGGGAACAGGACCTTTCCGTCCCTACAACATTTATCACTGCAACGCAAAGCAATGCAAAGTCTAACATAATTTCAATGACTAAAAGATAGAAAGGACACACATATGTGCATGCGCGCGCACGTGCGCACACACACACACACAAACACACACACACACACACACACACACAGAGAGAGAGAGAGAGAGAGAGAGAGAGAGAGAGAGAGAGAGAACCACTGGGAGAGGTTAGGAGTTTGGGGAGATTAGAACATACAAGAAGGGGGTCACCTTGGAAGAGACTTCTCCTTTGGCACATGGATTTGATCAAGTGGGTGGTCAACAGGGTAGGAAGTTGGGGAAGCCCCTTCATTATAGACTCTAATTTCCCTTTGGAGTAACAGTCAAGGCTAAGGGAGGGTTAGTAACTACCCTTGGATCATGCAACTTTTACGGACAGGATCAAGGAAGATTAAAGGCTTACCAGCATTGCAGAAGCATTTGCTTATGGTGTGGCTTTGTGCTAGGATGTGTTGTTCCCTGCCACACAATAGGATAAAAGCCAAATAAATGGAAAATCATCAACTTTTCATGGATTCATCAGAATATCGAGATTACTACCAGGGCAAACCATGACTACTGGAAAGACAGACAGTCAATTACATAGAACCTGAAGCTAAACTGGACTAAAACTGCCAAGACTTCTAAGAACATACAATAGTAACTGACCAACCTGAGCAAACTCCTTGTGTTGCCATCTTAAAAAGGACTCTCACTCTTTCATAATTTTATTTCCAAGAAGCCAATCAAGTTTTCTCAATGAAAATAGGTTTTTTTTGGAAGGCATTTTTTTACTTTGGGTAGGGTAGTAGAGTGGTTGTGGCATCAGGTGTATAACCCTTTTGAAATTATCTCCTAGGAGTGTTCTCCATAACAAAGTTCTGTCCTCAAGAGGAACTACTTTATCAGAGGCTTGTGGTCAATCTGAACAGCCTGTATAGTTCAAAGACACCCTCCCCCTGCTAATCATCTTATAAAAATCACCTTGCTTTTCTACCATTTGACTCTTCCTTTTTCTCTAGAGAGATGGTCCTGACAGCTTGATTATCAGGAAGCCTTCCTTTTTACCCCTGGAGTGGTTCTGTTTGGTAGTTTCACTGGGCCCTTACGTACATTACTAAGGCATCTAGAAAATGATGATACAATTTAAAAAAGTATATAACATATAATTGTAATGCCACATGAAGGGAATATATGTGTAATAAAAATGGCCAAGCATTTCCCAACATAACAATTGGCACCAGTCCTCTGGCACAGGAAGTTCAGAGGAGGACGACCAGGGAGCACTTGCCTGTCATGCTCAAGGCTCTGGGTTCAGTCCAGCACCTTAAAATAAAGCAAGGGCACCAGTCAAACAACAACAAACACAGAGGGAACCTGAAGTAAAAGGGAAGAGAAAGAACAGCAGCAGCCTGTGGGGAACTAAGGAGCAGGTCATAGATGGTCTCTCTTCAGAAAGCTGAAAGCAAGAAGAGGAGAAGGGGGAGGTGAGGTAGTTAAATTGTTGAAAGAGACAAGTCCTCCAGCTTAGAATTCTATACCCACTGAAATTACACTCCCAAATATTACTTTGTCTTTTGTTAGATTTCTGAGGCTGCTTTAAGGGACTGGAGGCAGAACGATAGCCCAACCTTCTACAGGAGGATGAGTTTATTGGTAGATTCTCTCCCTTGGGAAGTCGAAGAGAAAAAAATGATAGAGAGAAAAAAGAAGGATGGCTGAGACCCTTTTTGGGGTGGGTGAGGGTCTTAGGAATGTGGAAATGGTTGTGGCATAGAGTTCACGTTCCCTCTCCTGCAGTTTCTCTTTCCTGAAGTAGTTTTCCCAAGTTGAGACAGAGGTGTCTCAACTGACATTCATCTCTAACTAAAATGACGGAGTTACCTGTAACCTTGCAGAAGCCCTGTTTTAGGGACCAGGTCCTCATCACTTTTAAACAAAATGGAGAGAACCCATCAGCAGACCTGCCCTGCCACAGTGCTCAGGGGAACAGGAAGAGGATTAAATCAGAAATTTGGATGTAATAAAGTATCAAAGGAAGAAACAAAGATAAATTCAAATGTCTTGTTTTCTTAGCATGAGTTGACAAGAGGAGTTTTTTAAAAAAGATTTATTTATTTATTTTAAGTATGTGAGTCTTCTATCTGCATGTACACCTGTGTGCCAGAAGAAGGCATCAGATCTCATTATAGATGGTTGTGAGTCACCATGTGGTTGCTGGGAATTGAATTCAGGACCCAGTCTGGAAGAGCAGCCAGTGACCTTAACAACTAACTGAGCCATCTCCTAAGCCCAAGTTAACTGTTTAATGACAGTAACCGTGCATTGGGTGACCATATGTCACAGAGAGACAAATGACCACAGAATCGTTAACGATGGGAGCAAAGAACTGAGAAGAGTCTTTGTTGTACTTGTTCTACACAAAGCTAAGGTAGACACGTTAATTACGAAATTATTCAAACTGTAAGGCAACCACTAATACAACAGAAAAGATAAATATGACTGATGTGCTGATGGAGAAAAAATGGAGTTATGTAAACTCAAAAAAGGGAAAGCAAAACAATTAAGAAACAAGATATTAATTAATTTAATGACATCAATAATGAGAATTCACAATAGCCGCCTAGATGCTCAGTTCCTGAGTGCAGGCAGACCCCTGTCGGTTTGCACCACCAGAAATCTAAGGCTCAGGGTGTTACAGTACCTAGTGATCCTTTTGTGTCCCTGCAGACAGCAAATATGACTGCGGGGCTTCTCTCCTTCCACAGCTTCCCGAGCCCGGCAGGCTGGCTGACCGAGAATTCTCTAATGAAAAGACAGAAGTTGTAACAGTGGGTAAAAAGAGAGCATTTGACCGCTGTATTTGAATAGCCCACACCCCTCTAGAATCACTTGTAGCTCAGGATGCCTCAAACTCTAGCAGAGGCCAGGCTTTCACACATGACCCACCTGCGCTGCCCACAGAGATTAAAGGCAGGCTCCGCCACTCCTGACTCAAATGTCATATGCATACTACTCTAAAAAAACGTCCTTGCACTTTGTTATTTAGTTTCCTGTCACTTAAAAGAAAAGAAAAGAAATGAATAAAATTGTTTTTAAAAAGGCTGATTATTTTCCCTACTAGCTGGTCACTCTAGATAGTATATTATAAAAGAGAGCCTTTCAAAATGGTGGCCTACTGACTACACAGGAGTCATCGTGGGAACCAGGAGATGGTGGACCTGGAGTAAGATGGCCTAGCTGTCTGAATCCAACCTTTCAGGACCCAAACTGATAACCTGGAGAAGCAGGAAACATTCTCACTTCCGTTTTACAGTTCACGAAAACTTAAAGACAAAATTCCTTTTAAGGCAGCGTGGGGTGCACACACCTTTAATTTTGGGAGGCAGAGGCAGGAGGATCTCTCTGAGCTCCAGGTGAGCCGAGGCTGCACAGTGAGCTCCTATTGTAAGAAGCAGGGAGAGAGGAGCTGGAGAGACAGCGGTGGTTAAGAGCACTTCCTGCTCACGCCGGGGTCAGGTTCCAGCGGCTACATGGCACGTCACAACTATCTGTAACTCCAGTTCCAGGGGAGTCACAGCCTTCTGGTCTCCATAGGTCCTGTGTGCACACGGCGCCCTTGCATATGTGCAGGCAAAACACGCGCACACATAAAACAAGAACAGTAAATATGTTTAAACGCCTTTTGTGTTTTCTAAGCGCCTTTTAAAAAATTCTCAGGACTGCCTCCACCAAAATCTGGTCTAGCACTTAACCCATGGCCTCTCTCTGCCTCGCAGCCCCCGCCTGTGTCAGTCCCAGTGCCCTTGTCCTGGCCCAGTGCCATGGTGGTTCTGTAGGGTGTGGGTGTCATTCTCTCCATCTGTCTTTGGCTCTGAGAGATGAGGGCCAGAGCAAAGGCTGCTTCCTGGACTCTCTAGCAACTCGGTCTGTTCCTCGTTCTTTCTTGGTCCCGCTCAGAGTCGCCTTGTTGGCAGGCAGCCGCCTGTGAAGTGCACACATTTCAAGCAAATGGCTCCAGGAGCTCATAATTGCTGCCAAGCGTGTGTGGATTTTAATAGCCCATTTTCATTAGCCTTGTGTGAAATCACCTGTCTCTGTGTTGTTACCCAACTTAATTGTCAATTATGGTGATTAAGCCTGGCTTTCACTACCATCTCTGGTGATCATTAGTATTATCTCTGAGGCTGAACTAAGGAAAAGAAAATCATTCTGAAGGTGCAGGTGACTATTTCGGCATTTTTCTCTGGGTTGAACCCGACCTGAGGAGAGCTGTCATTTCCTATCTGCATCTTGGGACAGCTCACCCTCTCATCACTGCATATCCTTTCATCAAAAGGGTTCTTGATGCCCTTCCCATCCACCTCCCCAGAGTTGACACCGTAGCTAACTAAAGGCAGTAGTAGGTCAGGCAGTTACAACCTTTTAGATGCTTTTTAGCAGTGTTGATGAGCCGAGGTATAATCAGGGGACGCCAAGAACATGTTTTTAGGATAGTGTAGAAATTCTGCCGTTGGGGGAAATTTGAGAATTTTGATTACTGTTTTTTTTTTTTTTTTTTTTTTGAAGATTTATTTTGTTTTTATTTATGCTATGTAGGTCTGGCTTCGTGTACATGTGCATGTAATACCCAGAGAGGCCAGAAGAGGGCAGCAGATCCCCTCAGAGCTAGAGTTGCAGGTACCATTAGCTGGGAACTGAACTTGAGCCCTCTGAAAGAGCAGCAGGCCTTCTCAAACTCTGAGCCATCTCTCCAGCCCCATTCAGATCTCCTTTGTGCTACTAAACTGCTGATTTTAAGCGCTCGACCTTAGTTTCTATTATATAGACTCACTTAACTGTGCTTCCTGACCGATATTTTACTTTTCCTGGAATTTGAAATGAATGGTAATGAAAATGAGGAAGCCATCGTCCCTCTTCCCGCCCCCCCCCCCGCCCCCTTGCACATTTCACCTTTGTAACATTCCCAGGCCCATTTCTGTTATGCTTTTATGAGATTTCAGGACATGGCAAAAATAATGAAAGGCATTTTAAAAAAATGATATAATTAGACTCCATCTTTAGTATGTGAGTGCCATGTGTGTCCCCGAGGTTTACGACACTCTTAAGATTTGATGGCTTTCTTTATCTCCCCAAAACCCTTTGAGGAAACTAATAATACATTTTTTTTTGAAAATTCTAATTTAATGGGAAAAAAAAGAAATTAAGCCATGTAAGCTTAAGGGATAAGAGGAGGGAATCAGTGACTGCGCAGTGCCTTCTGGGGGAAGAAGAATAAAGCTGTAGCTCACACAGTCTTAATAAAAACATCCAGACACAAGCAGGCAGAGTTCATATCGCGAGCCCGCGCTGAGGCCGGGAGGGAGAAAGGAACTAGCTTCCTGGATGCATCTTTTCCCATTTCAACAGTTTTGTTCGCATTTAATGCTGTTTGCAGTGCTTTGTTTTTAGAGGTCCAGTGGTAACAAATGCTTGTCGGCCTCCCTCGAGCCAACACCGCCCCTGTCCCCGGTCCCCGCCCCCCCCCCCCCCCCCCCCGTTCTCCCTTCCCCCCTCCCCCCGCAGCACTCAGCCCCACAGACAGCGGTGTCTTTGAGACTCCTTTTTCACCCACCACGCACAGTGAAAGATGGGAACTTGACTGCTTACGGCAGTCTAACTGCTGTGAGTAAATGTTTCTCTTGCAATAGAAATATTTGCTATTTTTAATTTCCCCAAGAGGAGAATGTAATTTAGAAGATCACCTAAAAATAAACTTGGAGCGCAGGGGACCGTTTCTTTTCTCTTCTATGAAGCTCTGCCAACTGTTTCCTTCCTAAGTCCCCGTGGCAAAATAAAACCATTGTTTTGCTGGTAGTTTGCTCTTTGTCCTGGCGTGGATTCCCCATGTCCTTATATGGGCAGTCAGTTATTCTTATGAGGGCCTTAGGGCTTCTATTGCTGTGATAAACCCCAAGACCCAAGATACCTTGGGAAGGAAAGGGCTTAGTTCACCTTACACTTGCAGGTAACAATTCACCGGGGTAAGGCACTCAAGGCAGGGCCTGTTACAGAGGTCACGGAGGAACACTACTTACTGGCTTGCTCCTCGTGGCTTGCTTTCTTATACAACTCAGGGCCACCAGCCTAAGGATGGTGCTACCCACAGTGGGCTGGTCCTTCCTACATCAAGAGGACTGGGTGTAGCTACACCCGAAAGGTTTGCCTATAGGTCAGTCCTACGGAGGCATCTTCTCAGTGAAGACTCCCTTCTCCCAAATGAGTCTAGCTTGTTGGTGTAAAACCAATGGTGTAAAACCAAAAGTTGGTGTAAAGCCAATGGGTACACGCTCACCACATTTCACTCATTGGTTGTTGTGAGAGCCCAGATTATTAACCTCAAATGTGGCCAAGAGAGTTTCTTCTCATGGGCCAAGAAAGCTAGAAGAGGCTGAGGAGAAGAGAAATTTCAAAAGCTCATACACATAAAGGATGGGCCCTCCTAGGGGAGTTTATGGCCTCTCTTTAGACTGATTCAAAAGAGGGTGTCTATCTGGTTGCTCAGAGGTGCTGTAGAGGATTGGTCAATGCTCCTCTGGGCTCAGGATTCTCCTAATCTTGGAGGCCCCTTGCTGGCTTGCTAATGCCTAGAGCTTTGTGATACAAGGCCTTCAGAGTAGCCGACAATGGTCTAATGTGAAAGTCTTTTATTTTCTGCTAGTGTGCTAGCATTTCCCATGAGGGCCCAACCTGTGTTGTATTCCTTCCCTTCCTACAAGGGAGCACAGCGTCTGGCCCAAAGAGGACAGGAATAATGTTTGTTACATAGGCCCGAGCTGCAACACTCTGTCAGCTCTGACATTACAGGAAGGCAGAGGCGATGTTAGATACTCATTTTCTTCCTTTAAGGTTCCCATCCTCAATGTATATTCAAGGCATAGAAACAGAGCCTGTCAAGGCCTCTGACAGCACGGTGGTCTCTTGGCCTGCTCCATGTTTTCACAGACCCTGTCACAACTGACCGACAGCGAGCAGGACAACAGATTGCTGTTTCCAGACCCTTCTTTGCTTATCCTTTGGGCTCAGGGATCCGTTTCTTTCTGGTGATTTAAATTTGGAACTGCCTCCAAGATTTCAGCCCCGAGTATTAAAAGCTCCCAGAATTTTTCTGCAAAACTTCCTTGATTCAACCGTCTCCGCCAGTTGGGGTTTCTGAGGAAATGAACCAAAGCCGGCAGTGGTTGCCATGGTGACTGAGTCTCTCTGGAGTGGAAGTCAAGGGAGCATCCATTTAAAGGAAAGGGGGAACAATATTGTACTCGAATGGCCATCTGCTAAGAATGAAGTGGTCTTGGAGAAAGAATTGAGTTGAGGGGGGGCAGTGGTGGAACCGCTGGAGTAGACAATCTGTTTATCAACAACTCAGGGAGATTAAGGGACGTGACCTCACAGCAATGACATTCTAGCCTAGGAGAGAAGACATATCAGGATGGACCCTGGGAACAGGGCTTTGCGTTTCCTCAGAATCCCTTAGCATCCTGGGAGTGGCAGCAGAGAAGACAGAGGAATCACCCGGGCTCGGGCTCGGCACAGGCGAAATTGGCTTTGTGTAGCCTAAACACACCTGAGAAACGGGCACACCTGCGATGGCTGACAGCCGTGCTCACAGTTCCAGCCTCTTAAACAGCCAGCACAGCTTGAGCAGGAGCACATCTGTGTGCAGCAGAAATGTCCTGGAAAGCAAAATGTCTTCACTGCTCTACTGAGGCTCCCTAAATCACAGAGGTTTTTACCAGAGCAAGCCTGATAATATATTGATGGGGCAGAAGTGCCTGCTGCATTGTTTATGCTCAGTCAAATCTCATCTTGACATTTTTTTTTTAAAAAGTCATTTTTCTCAGAATCTGACAAATGTTCTATCTAAAGCTACAACAGGGCTAGCATATTTCTTCAGGATGCTTGCAGGCGATGGACACGCCGCCACGTGGGCTTGTGGGGTAACTGGAAGACAAACTGTATTTACCTCAGAATACAGTGCAACGATGATACTGACTTTCAGAGGAAAGCCAGAGGCCTTTTTGGCCCCTCTCTCCTCCAGAACTCCCCTCACTATCTCCCAGGATGATGTAGGATCACAAACCAGCCTTTGCCCGAGGAGGGAACTAGATTGAAGTTGGTTACCAGCAGGTTACGATCAGGAAGGATCACACAGCGCACACGAATGTGCTTCCTGCTCTTTCCCTCGGCCTCCTTCTGTGGGCAGCTCCAGCCACGTTCCTTTCTGTCTCCCCCTAGGAGGGCAAAGTGCGGGGCTCGTGGGGAGAAGACACAGGCTGGCAGCCAAGGGCGAGCTCCTGGGTAAAGGCTCAGCATAGATGTCTCTTCTCCTTGCTGCCCATCGTAGCTGAGAGGCCTAGGATGAGGGTTGGGGTGATGGGAGGTTTACAGAGGTGGCTCTAGCTGCCTGCTTTGTTTTCAGCCCATTCAAACAAGCCCAAGTCAAAGGCAGAACTTCTCTCCGAGGTACAGTCCAGGCCATGGGGATCTTGTGTGTAAAGATCTTGCTTTGCATCGTGGAGTATTACTTTACTTGCTTGCATTTTCATTTCCCCTGTGGCCCTCAGCGCCTCTCCGTTCTGAGTTGACAGGCCAGGGACAGGATTTGACTACACCTGCTGAATTAAATGCCACTTATGCCGTGGCAGTGTTACCCCTGATAGGATCCCTCTTCTATGCCAAGCAATACCTGGTTCAGTATTCACCTTACCAGTCAACCTCCATTTCCACATCAAGTGAGGATGCAAGAGCATTAGCTAACTTAACTTCAGTTTATGTAACTGGGAACTTGGAGCAGTTCTTTATTTTTCTAATGTATTCATGTGTGTCAAGTGCATGCCTGATGCTCATAGAGGCCAGCAGAGGGCGTCGGATCTTCTGGAGCAGGGGGTACGGGGCTGGGAACGTCCTCACGTGACTGAGAATTAAATCCCAGTCCTCTACAGAAACAGTAAGCACTCTGAGCTATTCTCATGTTGAGCTTCCTCTCAAGCCCTTGAATTTATTTTTTAAACCTTTTAAAATTCTATTAGTCATTTGAAAACAAGAATTATGTTTTATTTTTGTCTGTGAAAGCATGAATGTAATATATCTTATATAATTTTCCTAATACACAGTTATTTATATTGGAAAAAAAATAATTCTCAAAGTTTAAAAAAGGGACCCGAGAAGTCCCAGGTCACTACCCTGTATCCAGGAAGGAATTTCTTCTCAAACTTTCACAGCAAGAGAATCTCTGATTCTCTTCAGAGGTAATGCCTGAGGGCTCACATTTAGTCTGCCCACAGCTGAGCCATATTTGTGTTGGAAAATGCTTCTCTGTGATGACACCGGATGAGCTGTCCCTGCAAAGGCTCGCCTTACCGCTGCCTAGTCGGCCTAGTCCTCACAAGTCGGTCTCACAGCCCATCGGGCGCTCAGAGCGGCTTTTCAGTTACGTGGGCGTCAATATCCTCTGTAGTGTTATACATTCTTCAGAAAACTGCCCTTCACCGTGTTCCGATCCCCCACCTCCCCTCTGAGGATGTGGTTGGATGATTGGTCTTGTGAGTCGTGGTACCCAGAACAACCCCCAGAACAACAGCAGCGAGGCAAAGGAAAGAGAGGCCGCTGCAGCTTTCCCGGAAGTGGGTGTGCCGGCTCCTCCACTGCTGTGGAGCGAATTTTACTCACCCCAAACCTGGGTACTGAGTTTAGAGAACAGGTAAGTGGCCCTGTGTTTATGTCTCTTCGTGAATGTAATGTTCCCAGGAACTAGGAATGCCGAGCAGATGGATTGTGAATGTTGATTCCATCAGGATCAATGTTCCTTCAAGTATTATTATGAGGATCGCTCAAACTAATATGTGCAAATCACTTAATCTACCCTACATATAGTAAGTACTTAATAAATAGTAGATTATGTAATTATGAACAACCAATTATGGATTAAGACAATCTCTAAGTTTGCTGACACATCTTGATTGCTGAGATTTTTAAATTTTAGAGCTTGCAGTGATTTTAGGACTCTCAATTCTCTGTTATTCAACTAACTACTTACATCCTGATTCTGGACAAAAAGAGTAGACATATCTTACCTACACCAGAAGGTGAACACCTCGTCTTCCTCCTTCCTGACTATGTTAGCGGCATGGTGAAAACAGCCTGGTCACCAGGTGAGTGTAACCAGCAGCAAGTTCATCAATACAAGGAAGGCGTTTGCTGCAATGATGTCGTCTGAGGTGTCTAGCACGAACCAGTAGGAAGTGCCAGTTTGAGTGTCGAGTGGGAGATTGGTAAATGTAAACAAAAACACGTGTAGAAAAGATAGACATCTACTGCAAATTTGAGTAAAGAAATGAAGTAACTTGATGCTAGGATGTAGGAGTGGGTTAGACACAGCTCTGGAATGGCTGTGCTGGCTGCAGTATTAGGAACAACATCTGAAAGAGTGTGGCTCCGGAGTTGGTGCTTTGGAGTCACTGCGGGAGAAATCCAAGCTAACTGCTGAAAGATAGAAAATAATACAGCCTAACTCTAATGACCCCAAGAAATCAGGAGTTATCTCGTTTTGTTAGAAACTAGGTAAAAGGTCACATTCCAGAGCCCGCCCTTTGTTTAGACCTAGCAGAAAGGCCTTGAATAGGTGATCCTGGCCCCATAGGGTAACTGGAAATGGGCTAAGCTTATCTTGCTTCTGTAAACTTACGCCATTACCCCTAAGCAGGAGTTCACGCAGCTGTAGACATTATAGGAAACTAATTGGTCCACTGAGCGCGGGCTCCGATAATTTAAACTGATTGGCCTAAAAACTATGGAGTGGTACAAATCAATTGGCTCGCATTTCTCGGGCTCTCCATGCTAAGAAATGATTGGTTTGTGATTCGAGAGCTCTGCCGTAAACTTATAAAAGCTGTAGCAATTCGGCACTCAGGGTCCATAGTCCTCTAGCCCTGCGTGGTGCAAGGCTATGCAACCCAGAATTCTGGAATAAAGAAATCCTCATGCTATTGCATAGAGACCGTTTCTTGCGAGTGATTTGGGTGTCGCCTTCCGGGGTGTGGGGTGCTGGGGCACCCTCGGTTTTTGGGGTCTTACACTGCTTAAAGCCAATGAGCGGACTGGCTCGAGATTGGGCACGAGGACCTAATATTAACAATCCATCCGGTTGATTCCCAGTGAGCACATGGGGGAGGGGAGAGTGAGCACATGGAGGAGGGGAGAGTGAGCACAAGGGGGAGGGGAGAGTGAGTACATGGGGGAGGGGAGAGTGAGCACACGGGGGAGGGGAGAGTGAGCGCATGGGGGAGGGGAGAGTGAGCACATGGGGGAGGGGAGAGTGAGCACATGGGGGAGGGGAGAGTGAGCATATGGGGGAGGGGAGAGTGAGCACACGGGGGAGGGGAGAGTGAGCGCATGGGGGAGGGGAGAGTGAGCACACGGGGGTGGGGTGGGGGGGAGGGTGTTGACATGGAGGAACGTGGGACTACCACTCCTCTACTGCAGAGCCAGTCAGCTGCTGGTGGGCGCTTGGGGCCGATTCCTTAGCCTGGCCATTGTGAATAAGCTCACTACATACAGATGTGAAGCTCTCTACTGTGGGTTCCCTTTGATTCCTTTGGATATTCAAAGGCCTGGCAAAGCTGAATCCTAGGGGAATTCTATTTTTAGTTTTTTCTTTTTTTTTTTTTAAATAAACATCTATCTTATTTAAAACAAACAAACAGCTATTAGATGTCTGAAATGCCTTAGCAAGACCACCTGCCCAGGAGTTAGCTGATTCCACAAGCCCCACAGGATCTCTGCTGTAGCCATGTGTCCCCAGAGCACACAACCTCCGGGGCACTGGCCTTAGTTCCCAGGATGCCCCTCACACAGCACTCCTGCCCCACAGAAGCACACTTCCAATTGTTGAATTTGTACCGCGTGACTGCACCCTCCTAACGGACTGGAGCAGGATGAGCGGTACCTGAGCGCTGGCAATCAGATTTCCTCTCCTGGGCTTGGCAGTGAGCCTGGTGGTTAGAGAATGGGAAAGGGACACACAGCACCTAAACTTGGGTTGAGTTCATTCTGCAGACAGAGTGGGGCAAACTGGGCGCTGAGCCGCCAACCAGCAAAGGGAAGAAGCAGCTGCATTCTTATTCAATGTTTCAAGAGAAGCCACGTGATGCATCTAGGAAATCTTATTCTATGTTAGTCAAAAACAACTGAGCTACATCCATTTCACCATGAACCGCCTGCTGCTTCTCATCCCTCAGTGTGGAGCTCACGCCTGTCACCCCTCTCCTCCCTCTTCGCTGTGTCTTTGGCCTTGGCTCGGTTTCATGTCCTTAGGAACTTGGTCCTGTGTCCTTTCTCCTCCAGCCACAGGACCATTCTACCCTCTCTGGCCTCAAATAAAGCCCAGGTCTCCTCAGAGCACGTCTCTACGGTCTTCTCAAGGGGAGTCTGCATTTTTTTTTAACCTGCCTGCCAATAGATTAGCATGGGTCAGAGTGCAGCAGAAATGGTTTCAGACAGTTGGGATAGTGTTAACTGTCAACCTGACAGAGCCTAGGCTGGCCTGGGAGATGGGCAGCTGGGTTGCCGGTGGGAGCTTCTCCTGACTGTGTTGAGGTGGGAAGACCTGCCCGTTGTGGGTGGGCACAGTTTTTCTATCCATTCAGCTGTTCTTATGGCACATTAGCAACACGGCCAGGGCATCATTCTAGCCTGGTGTACGTAGTCTCAAAACAAAAACAATTCTTCAAAAACAAAACATAAAAGCAGGAGAGGGTTGTGCTTAGAGCGAAGAGGCAGCAACAACAGGAGGGGGACAAGAACGACGGGGGTGGGGTAGGGAGAGGGGTGGGGAGCATCAGGCTGGCTGTAAGCATAGGATCCTCCTGCCTCTGCCTCCTCAGGGTCTAGGCTCGATCGTGAGTTTGTATAGGCTGGATGAAGATCTTCCTTCATCCTTGAGCGGCTTTACCAAGGAAGAAGCCAGATCCTGACTGCTGTGTAAGTAATGATTTATGTCTGACATACACCTTTCTCACCTTACTAGAATCCCTTCCCCAGTGTGCTTTCCCATATGTTGTTTCTGATGCCTGATGATCTTTACCTACCCATGCACTTTTTAGGACTCACTAAAAATGTCTCTTATTCTGGGAAGCTTTCGCTGACACTCCTGCCCGAATCAGTTATCCAAACTTCCTACTGGGCTTTTTTAAATTAGTTAATTAATTAGGTTTATGAGTACACTGTAGCTGTCTTCAGACACACCAGTAGAGTGCATCAGAACCCATGACAGATGGTTGTGAGCCACCATGTGGTTGCTGGGAATTGAACTCAGGACCTTTTGGAAGAGCAGTCGGTGCTCTTACCCACTGAGCCATTTCTCCAGCCCCTGCTGTTGGACTTCTATGTCCTAATACTGTCTTAAATTGGTATTCTCCCATGCATCTTTCTCAGGGCAGATGCTGGGCAGTTGGATGTTGTTCCCTTATCCTTGCATTCTGTCCCTGGAACGGTATCAGGGCCATCATGGTGGGAAGTAAAACAAAACAAAACAAAAACAAACAAACAAAAACAACCTTGCTGGGATAAGTGATAAACAGTCACAGAAGGGTAGGACATTCTTTTGTGATGAGTTCATTGTAGAAGTAGGGAAACTTCCCAGGTGACACTGCCACCTGACCTGAATGTATAGGGAAGACACAGCAAGTGTCCAGGGCTGTGACAAGACCTAATGTGGCTGAGTGTTTGCCATCTGAGCTGATAATAACTCTGTCTTTCCCTTCCCTTCTTCCTGTGTAGGTCTTCATATCTTCACAAAGGAAAAGCTCCACTACCGACCTCTGTCTTTTAGCCTAACCACAATTTTTTTTTACTATCTTACAACCAATACTACTGACTTCCGTCTTGGTTACTTTTTTACTTATGTGATGAGACATTGTGACCAAGGCAACCTACAGAAGAAAACATTTAATTGGGAGCTTACAGTTCCAGAGAGCAAGTCCATGACCATCACAAAGGGGACCATGGCAGCAGGCTGGCAGGCACAGTAATGGAGCAGTAGCTGAGAGTTACATTACATCTTAATCAGAAGTGTGGGTTGGGGAGAGAGAGAGAGAGAGAGAGAGAGAGAGAGAGAGAGAGAGAGAGAGAAGGGAGGGAGAGAGATTGGTCTTGGGTACTTTTGAAACTTCAAATCTTAACCCACAGTGACACACCTCTTTCAACAAGGCCACACCTAATCTTTCCTAAACAGTTGTACTGAGTAGGGAGTGTAAGACCCCCCCCCCCAAAACCGAGGGCGCCCCAGCGCCCCACACCTTGGAAGGCAACACCCATTTCACTCACGAGAAACGGTCTTGATGCAATTAGCAAGAGGATTTTTATTCCAGAGGCTCTGGGGTCCACAGTCGTATACCACGCAGGGGTAGAGGATTGTGGGCCCTAAGTGCAGAATCGGGACAGCTTTTATAGGTTTGTAACAAAGCCCGTGAATCACAAACCAATCATTCCTTAGCATCGAGAGCCCGAGTGGTGCGAGCCAATCGATTTGTACCACTCCATAGTTTTTAGGCCAATCAGTTTGAATTATCTTAGCCTGCATTCCATGGACCAATCAGTTTCCTATTTTCTTGGAGGTCTATAGCTACAGCTAGTTAGCTCATTTCCCGTTGCCTACGGGGCCAGGATCATATACTCAGGCCCTTCTGCCTAGCTCCCAACAAAGGCCGGGCTCAAGGAATGTGACCTTTCACCTAGTTTCTAACAAAGAGCAGGCTCTGGAATATGAGGTGTTTGGGGCTCCTTAGAAGGCTGGAGTTAGAGCTTCTTGGGAGCGAGATAGAATTTTAAACTCCTGACTTCTTGGGGTCATTAGAGAGTTAGGCTGCATTTTCTGTCCTTTCAGGAGCAAGCATTCCCCTAAGAGCCTCTGAGGGCTGTCTTACCCAAAGCACCACGCTCTTCTTGGTTTTGTGTATATTAGATAATTAGTTGGACTTATGTAAAGCAAGATGTTTATGGTTAGATTCCAACCTGGAAAGGCAATAATAAAATGAGTTAATAAGGACCAAATAAAAAAAACAAACAATATAGTAAAAGAGAACATCTCAAATTGTCTACTCAAGTTCTGAGTCAACCTTAGCCCTTGCTGAGGTTTGTGTATGCAGTCTCCAGTAAGATGGTGTTGAACAGGGAGAACCTTCCAGACTTGGATAGCAGAAAGTAATTGGGTCACAGTGAATCCATTATATAAATAAATGGATGAACACTGTTTTCCTGGGAGGGGACTAGGTCTCTCATTAGCCTACATTATTCTAAATGTTGGCCCTATCTGCAGGACACTGTTTGTTTACCTTCTGCATCTTTGCCACACTGTGACGCAGCCTGAGGGTCCTCACCAGGGTACTGGCAGTGTGTCATTGAGACTCAATAACCCAAAGAATCATGAGCCAAATAACCCTAATTAGGTACCTGCCCAGGCCCTAGGGACTTTTTATAGCAATAACAAAATAGACTAAATAGTCTTTTTCAGAGAAAAGGCAATGTTTTGCTTTCTTAAACCTTCATTCTTAACTTCCGGCTTCAGAATTGTTTACCTTATGGTCCAAAGAACCAGATGACCCTAAGTATGGGCAACTGAGGAAGAAAAATTACACTGTTCTTCACTTTAAAACAAACAGACAAATAGACCAGCCACGGTGTTATATACCTTTTATCTCAACGTTTAGGAGATAGAGGCAGGTGGATCCCTGTGAGTTGTGGCCAGGGCTACATAGTGAGAACCTGTCTAAAATAAACAAAAGAGAATCAGTGCTACCAGGACAACCCAGCCAGGAAAGGCTCTTGCAGTGCAAGCCGGATGACTTGAGATCAAGCCTCAGAACCCCTGGTGGAGAGAACAGGCTTCTACATGTGGTCCTCTGACCTCCACACGTGAGCTGTACACACGCTTTGGTACACATGCTCCTGCACTCACAAACACCCTCCACACAACAACAATAAGATGAAATGCAGCCCCTCAGTTCCTTGTTTCTTAAATAGCCGACAGTAAACATACCTGCTTAAAATGATGTAACAGTTATATGAAGGAGACAAGATTCAGGCACGAGCCAGCCCAGGGCCTGTCAGCACTTTCTCCACCGCATCCGTCAGCGTGCAGGCACACCTCGGTGTGTCCTCTGATTTCAGTAAAGATCGTCTTCTCACCCATCTTGACTTCTTAGTTTGTTATCATTCCTGGGCTGTCTTACTGGGATAAGGCATGGGTTTCAGGCTCTCTTAGTATCAATAAAATAAAATAAAAGTTTGGCCATCTGCCACTGCTTCCTTTGGTCACAGCCAGAAGTCTTTCTTCCTTGCCTGACTCTTAAGACTAAACACAGAGCCTGCTTGACTCCCCTCCAGGTTCACCTGCTGTTTCCTTTACTCATTTTCTAACATACAGCATACGGAGAAGGAGAACAATTAGCCTTGTTAGCTGTCACTGCCAGGAGCAGGACCCTCGGTGACTTTCTTTTTCATAAAGGAGTAATGTTTTATCCTTCCAGAGAAAGAGCAGGAGCTGTTTCTCTTCCCAAAACAGTTTCTTCTCGCCAGGGAGCCTTTGAGTTTCTGAGAAATGACTTCTCTCACACAATTGCTCCACAAAGTTGGTGTAAAGGGGCAGAACATTGCCATCTTTAAAATTAAAAAAATGGCTCGCATTTTATTTTGAATATAATACTTTTATTAATTCCTTGAAAATTTCATACAATGTCTTTTGCTCACATTCATCCCCAACTCCTTCCCCGAAGTCCTATTATTCTATCTACCCCTCCTCCCGGCCCTTCTACTTTTGTGTTTTCTTTTTAAAATAACTATTAAGTCATGATGCTGTGTGAATATTCCTGAAGGTGGGGCCATCTACTGCGGCATGGTCTACCTACAGGAGCCACACCCTTTCAGAAACCTGATTCTCCCTCCTCAAGAAGCAGCCAGCTTGTCTGTCCACAGCTCCTCAGGTACAGGTGGGGTGCATGATCCCTTCCCCACTCCATGTTATAACATTCACTGGCTTGCTCCTGTACATGTCTTGGTAAATGTATTCTTATAAGACAAGCTTTTTTTTTGTAAAAAAAAAAAATGCAAATTGAAACTGAATAACAAAGACCATCGGTAATTGCATCTTACCACAGAATCCAAGAAGGAAGCCAGAGACACTCACGGCTGTGAGCCTGTTAAAGCAATTTTTCTTTCTTTCTATTTTCCACTCAACTGCAAGACAGTGTGAATTCTAAAGGATGCCACTGAGCCACCCAGTCACTCGATTGTGGATCCATCCTTACAGAATAAGTTGATCAATGACCATCCTGGGAGTGGGAAGGCCAGCCGTGAGATTCGTTCCCTTTTGAAATCTGAACAAATGGAGGAGCCATCAGTGGGACAGCTCTATACCATCATATGGGTCAGCTTAACATGTGATGTCTTAAAGCCTTTTGTTTTAAAAGAACTATTTATTTTATGTATATGAGTACACTGTAGTTATCTTTAGACATAGCAGAAGAGGGCATCAGATCCAATCACAGATAGCCACCATGTGGTTGTGAGCCACTATGTGGTTGCTGGGATTTGAACTCAGGACCTCTGGAAGGGAGCAATCAGTGCCCTTAACCACTGAGCCAGCTCTCCAGTCCCAACAGTGAGTTTTAAGTGAAACAAAATGCTCACATCCGATTTATGGGTTGTTCATAGCATCCACATAGTGAATTGCAGACATAAAATACTCTCATGGATTCAACATAGGTCTACATTTTCTAAATACGGTCTAAAATTACAGTAGAGAGTTTGTTTATATTCCAGTTAAATGTACTTATCTTTGGCTATTCTGAGCTATTGGCAAAATCACCCTCCCCCACCATTTCCATTACCACAGGTGAAATAATTAAGGGGAGACAGTTACACCACTGAGCCTTCCATGTGGGAATGCATGTTTTATTTAGTCCTTCGTGATCCCATAGAGCAAATACGAGCGTCTCTCTCGTGCAGATGATGATGCAGATAGCTTGCCCAAGGTGAAACAATTATTTGGGCTCAAATCTAGCTGGGCTCAAAACCTTAGTCTCTGCCCCGCTCAGGTATCTCACGGCTCCTGACTGGTATTATTCAGGACGAGCTGGCTCTGTCAGGAACATAGGAAAGTCTCTATGTTATCAGCTTTCCATCACTAATGTAAATTACCAGAGACAAATACATTAGGAAGAAAGGCTTGAGTTATGGAGCTGAGACTGAGTGAGCTCCCTTGCTTTGAGCCTCAGAGTTGAAAGGAAATATATCCCAGCAATCCTAGCAGTCCAGAGTCAAATATTGCAAACTCTCAAAGGCGTGGCTGCCTCTGCTTAGCAGAGAAGCAGGGGTGGGGGTGGGGGTAGGCAGGGGACTGATCAGGAGACAGGTTTATATAGGGCTTCTTGGGGGAGGAGTTTTCCAGGGTAGGGACTGACCAGATTTCAAGCCAAGCCCAGGGACTGGGGTGATCTTATCCTCAGGAATTGGTGAGGCTTGGGGCTCAGGGATTGGTGGGTTTTGGTAGGTTTTCAAACAAGGAAGTAGGCCCCGACTTTTGACCCTGCACTCATTCTCCTGTGGCCCAGGTTCACTCATACTTCTTGATTTCACTCATGCTTGGAAGGATGGTGGAAAAGGCTACAGAGGGAGCCTTTTAATTCTGGTTTTAACTTTCTGCAGAGATCGTTTACACATCTCTTTGTTCTTCATGAAAAACTTTGCCTTGAATCCTCCTTTTGGCATGAACACGGAACATAATCACTGTGTTAGGCTGATAAAATGTATTAGTGATGGATCACTAAAAATCTCTCCATCTTAAAACCTCGTGGACCACAACTTTTCTCTGGCCTTAAAGAGATCGTTTACACATCTCTTTGTTCTTCATGAAAAACTTTGCCTTGAATCCTCCTTTTGGCATGAACACGGAACATAATCACTGTGTTAGGCTGATAAAATGTATTAGTGATGGATCACTAAAAATCTCTCCATCTTAAAACCTCGTGGACCACAACTTTTCTCTGGCCTTAAAGGTTGCTGAAGACAAGCAAGTGCCCAGCTGAATCATCTCAGCAATGCAGCTTTGTCGGGAATCAGTTGAGTTATTGTGTGTGTAATCTTTCCCCAGCCCCCCCCTTTCCCATTTCATACATCCATATTCATCACTTTTATCAGAAGATAATCCATTCTGGAAGAGGCAGCTGCTTGCTAAATGAATTGCCAGTCCTTAGCAGCAGAATCCAACAGGCTGTTCTTCTTACTTCTGTGAATTTGATCTGACAACAGCATACGCCCATCATTTGCTCTTTTCCTTTCATGATTTGATTTTATTATTAATCTATTCATTATGTTTATTGGCTCTGTACATTATTTGAGAGCCTCAATGCATATTTGCATGGGCAATAAAAAGAGCCAGGCTCAGCCATTGTAGCCTCCAGACTAATAATGCCAGCAAGGCAGAGTGAACCGCTCTATGATTACAGCAGAGCAGGGAGGTCGGGTTGACTGACCACACTTCCCAGCAGATGATCCAGACCAAACAAATGCCATCAGACAACTGGTTAGCTCCAGCCTATTTCTACTTAATTCAAATTCAAGAGTAAATTGTTCTTCTGAAAAACTATTAAGATATAATTTAGATACCATGAATTTATCCCTTTAAGGTGTATGACCCAGAGCATTATAACACATTCAAAAATTGTGTTGCTGTGACCTCCAAAGTCCAGATCTCCCTAAGAAGTTCATAACTATTTGCAATCCAGCACCCGACATCCTAGCAACTGCTTCCTAAGTGTCTTTCAGACAATCTCTCATCTCCCAGTGTTTTAACAAAGAAGATGCTTTTATTCTTATATTGGAACTGGGTCTACACCTGAGACGTGAAGATTCCCCAAAACCAGAGACCAGCCACCCAAGTCAGGGCCTTTTGAAGGCAAAGAATACAGTTGCATTCTGTCTGGTGCAAGCTTTGGTTTGCGGTAGCAGAAAGAACAGGTTCACTGATGTCCTACAAGTTTAGGCAATTCCAAAAATCAATCCTTAGCAACCCTTAACAATTGGAAGTCCAATTTTGCTTTTTTTGTTTGTTTGCTTCTTTTGCTTCTTGCTTCTTGCATTTTTTCCCCTGAGACAGGGTTTCTCTGTATAGCCCTGACTGTCCTGAAACTCACTCTGTAGCCCAGGCTAGTCTAGAACTCAAGAGATTTGGCTGCTTCTGCCTCCTAGTTTCTGGACTGAAGGCATGTGCCATCACTGTCAGGCTGCTTTACAACTCTCTTAAGCACACAAATCTAAACCTAAACATCAACATAACCTTAGCTATCACACCAGTTCCAAAGTAAGAACATTCCCCTTTTCTTTATTTTTTTTACTCACTGAGCAATAGTTTATTCATTCTATTGGTTAATTAAGTAAACTTCTGGCGACGTCAGAGACTACCAGGTGAGACCCCTGTACTTCCAGTCCCCTGCCTGCTGGTCCCCTAAAGCACTCCCATAAGTGATAATTTGTACAAGCTTCCCTGTACCTCATTTTCTGACCCACAACTCTGCTGCATTACTGGAGACCTGCTCATACCAGGGACAATCCAACGGCTAAGGGCCAGCATAAGGACAATGCTAACAAGAGCCAGGGTGACATGGCACCACCAGAGCCCAGGCAGTATGGCGCCACTGGAGCCCAGTTGTCTTACCACAGCAAGCCCTGGATATCCTAACACAGATGAAACAAAAGAAAAATGACCTTAAATTAAAATTTATGAAGGCAATAGAAGGCTTTAAAGAGAAAATTAATAAATCCCTTAAAGAAATATAGGGGAAAACAATTAAGCTGGTGAAGAGAATGAAACTGTTTAAGACCTGAAAATGAAAATAGAAGCAATAAAGAAAGCACAAATTGAGGGAATCCTGGAGATGGAAATCTTAGGTAAGCAAACAGAAACTTCAGAAGCAAGTACTGACAACAGAACAAAGAGATGAAAGAGAGCATCCCAGGCACAGAAGATACCATAGAAGACATCAATGTAATGGTCAAAGAAAATGGAAATGGTAACTCTAAAAAGTTTCTAATCAAAAACATCCAGGAAATTTGGGACACTATGAAAAGGCCATATACAAGAATAGGAATAGAAAAAGAAGAAGATTCCCAGCTCAGAAGCCCAGAAAATATTTTCAACAAAAACATAGAGGATTTTGTTAAATTACACATACATGTGCACATACATGTGCACACGTGCACACATGTGCAACCTCAAAATAACAAGAATTAACAATCACTGGTCATTAGTATCTCTCAATATCAATGGACTCAATTCTCAAAAAATATTCCCTAAACTAAAGAAAGAGATGCCTATAAACATACAAAAAGCCTACAGAACACCAAATAGATTGGAACAAAAAAAGAAAACCACCCTGCTACATAATAATCAAAACACTAAATGTATAGAACAAAGAAGGAATATTAAAAGCTGCAAGGAAAAAAGGGCAGGTAACATACAAAAGCGTACCTATCAGCATTAGACCAGACTTCTCAGCAGAGACTTTTAAGGCCAGAAGGGACTGGGGCAGATGTCTTGCAGTCTCTAAGAGACCAGAGATGCTAACCCAGATTACTATACTACTATACCCAGCAAAGCTTGCAGTCATAGATGGAGAAAAAAAGATATTCCATTACAGAGCCAGATTTAAAAAATATCTACCCACAAATCCATGCCTACAGAGCATACTAAAAAGAAAACTTCAACTTAAGGAAGGCTAACTACACTCAAGAAAACACAGGAAATAACCCCACAGCAGCAAAAACACAGGAAGGGAATCATACATATACATGTGCACACATGTGCAACCTCAAAATAACAGGAATTAACAATCACTGGTATTTGTATCTTTCAATATCAATGGACTCAATTCTCAAAAAAAAAATGACTCAGGCTGACAGAATGGATGCAATAATAGGGTCTATTATTTTGCTGCATACAAGAAACACACCTCAGCAACAAAGATAGATATTACCTCAGAGTAAAGGTCTGGGAAAAGATTTTCCAAGAAAATGAACCCAAGAAGCAAGCTGGAGTAGCCATTCTAATATCTAATAAAATAGACTCTCAACCAAATTAATCAAAAGAGATGAAGAAGGACACATCATACTTATCATTAAAAAATCCACCAAGATAACATGTCAATTGTGAATATCTATCCCCAAATGCAAGGAAACCTATATTTATAAAAGAAATATTACTAATGCTTATGTCACACATTGAACCCCACTCTCACCAATGGACAAGTCATCCACACAGAAACTAACCAGAGAAACAGTGAAACTAACAGATGCTATGAATCAAATGGAGATAACCAATATTTACAACACATTTCACCCAAACCGAAAAGAAAATCTCCCCCCTCAGCACTCCATGGAACTTTCTCCAAAACTGGCCATAAAGCAAGTCTCAGCAGATACAAGAAAACTGAAATAACCCCTGTACGTTATCGAACCACTGTGTATTAAGTCTGTGATGCAAGATATTTCCTATCCATTCACATTGAAGCAGTGAGAGGCCAGTGATCTAAGGGGAGAGAGGAGGAGGAGCTAAGAGAAGGAGGGGCGGAGAGAGGAGGAAGAGCTAAGAGAAGAGGGGCAGAGAGAGGAGGAAGAGCTAAGAGAAGAGGGGCGGAGAGAGGAGGAGGAGCTAAGAGAAGAGGGGCGGAGAGTGGAGGAGCTAAGAGAAGAGGGGCGGAGAGAGGAGGAGGAGCTAAGAGAAGGAGGGACAGAGAGAGAGGGAGCCTGGAAGCTGCATGAGGGAGCCGAGGAGGAGATGCGCAGATCCAGATGGCATCAGATGGTGTGCTGAGAGGTTAGAGATATTGGGATAAAATTTTATCCTTGTAATTTGGCATTATGTAATTGGGAATTTCATATACATAAATATATTTGTATATACTCAAGTTTAAGAGTCATGCTTTGCTGGATACTTGGAAGGAGTGGGTGCTGGGCAGGAGAGAGAGAGAGAGATCCACCAGGACTTGGAGCAGAGGCCTGGCTGAGCAGTACTATATTTTAACCTTTTCTCATTCTAAATCTGGACTCTGACAATAACAGAAACATCAGAAAGCCTACATATTCATGGAAATTAAACAACCCTCTACTCAATGACTACTAGGTTAAGGAAGAAATAAAGAAAGAAATCAAAGACTTTCTAGAATTCAATAAAATGAATGTACAACATACCCAAACTTTTGGGACACAATGAAAGCAGTGCTAAGAGAAAATTTTATAGTACTAAGTGCCTAAAAGAAATTGGAGAGATCTCATATGAGAAACTTAACAACAACCTGAAAGCTCTATCTTGTTGACAAGAACTTCATGTCTTTGAAGAAGTTGGAGAAGATTTCAGAAGATGGAAAGATCTCTCATGCTCATGGATTGGTAGGATTAACATAGTAAAAATAGCCATCCTTCCAAAAGCAATCTACAGATTCCATAAAATTCCCATCAAAATTCCAACACAATTCTTTACAGATCTCAAAAGAGTAATACTCAATTTCAAGAAAAAAAAAAACAACACAATCTAAAACAATAGACATTCTTTTACTATAAAAGAAATTCTAGAAGTATCACCATCTCTGATTTCAAGCTGTACTGTAGAGCAATTAGTAATAAAAAACACATGTACTAGCATAAAAACAGACAGGTTGATCAATGAAACTGAATTTGAATAATCAGAAGTAAATCCACACACTTGTGAACACTTGATTTTTGACAAAACGAAACTATACAATGGAAAAAAGAAAACATCTTCAACAAATGTTGCTGGTCTAACTGGATGTCTGCATGCAGAAGGATGCAAACAGAGCCCTGCACAAAAGTCAAGTACAGGTGAACCAAAGACCTCAACATAAAACTGGACACATGGAATTTAGTAGCAGAGAAACTGGGGAATACCCTTGAACATAATGGCACAGGAGACAACCCCCTGAACAGAACAATAGCTCTGTCACTAAGATCAACAATTAATAAATGGGACCTCATGAAACAGAAAAGCTTCTGTAAGGCAAAGGACACTGTCAGTGGAAATAACAGCAGCCTACAGTATGGGAAAAGATTTTTACCAATTCTATATCCAACAGAAGCCTGACATTGAAAACATGTAAAGAAACTAGACATCAACAAACCAAATAACCAAGTTAAAAATGGGATACAAGAAACTTTTAATAGGGGAACTTCTAATGGACAAGAAGTACTTAAATGTTTGGCATCCTTAATCATCAGAGAAATGCTAATTAAAACAACTCTGAAATTCTACCTTACACCCATCTGAATGACTAAGATAAAAAACTGAAACAACAGCTCATACTGTCGATGATGTAGAACAAGAATACTATCCACACCACACACACACACACACACACACACACACACACACACACACAGTGTGTAAGGGAGGGGTGGGATGGGGAGGATTGTAGGAACCAGAGGGGTCAAGAACACCACAAGAAAACCTACAGAATCCGCTAACCTGGGCCCACAGGGGTTTATAGACTGAACTGTCAACCAGAGAGCATGCATGGGACAGACCTAGATCCTCTGCACACATATATGTAACAGGTGTGCAGCTGGGTCTTTATGTGGCATTTCTAAAGCAGGAGCAGGGGCTGTCTGACTACACTGCCTGCTTTTGGTGTCTTTTCCCCTACTGGGCTGCCTTGTCTATCCTCAATAGAAGATGTGCCTAAGTCAAAGTCGGTTGAGATCCATGGGAGGCCTCCCTTTTTCTAAGGAGGAGAGGAGGGGTTGCTGCGGTGGGGGTGGGGGGGGATGAGAGGGAGAGACTGGGAGGAGAGAAGGGAGGGGAAGCTTTGATCAAGATGTAAACAACTTGATGATGATGGTGTGCACAACCATGCCCAGCCCAAGATTTCGATTTTAGTTATGTGTATATGTGTGTGCCTGTGTGTGTGTTATGTGGTGCCTATGCAGGCTAGGAAAAGGTGTCTGATCTTGTGGAACTAGAGTTATAGGCAGCTATAAACCAACTGCTGTGTGTCCTGAGACATGAACTAGGGTCCTCTGCACAAGCAGTCTGTGTTCTTCACCACGAGCCGTCACTCCGACCCCCTTTCTGCACTTGTGGAGGCTGTGACGTAATGCCTCTTCAGCCTTCTGCTGGTTGCAGAAGCAGGGTACTCTGACCCTCTTCCCTTCTAGATGGAGTGCAACTCTGGTTCTTTCTGCGCAGACATGTGCTTCTGCATCCTTAGATAATTCCTATTAATTTTCTTAAGCCACAGAACAGACATCTGTTTGCCCTTCATCCATTTAAAGGACTCACAGTCTTATTTCCCAGTTGCTTTAGTTATCTTATTAGCACATGTAATTGTTCATCCACGATGAACTGTACATCAAGTCTTTCCCTCAAAAACAGGGAGAAAAATCCTCCAAAACTACTAAGTAAGGCTTTCTTTATAACATTTCCAACACCCATGTGATGTACTCTGATTTTATGCAGGCTTTCTGTTAAGTTCAGATCTTCCCCTCCCCTCTACCTTTCCCCTTCTCCTTTGTGTCTTTGTATGTCTAGAGATGCCTGTCAATCACCACTATTAGGGCAGTAAGTGGACCCTCCTGAAACTTAGAGAAGCAGAACAGTGCTCATTGGTTGGAAAGCTTTTAAGGTGTGCATTACAACACTCCCAAGTCTAACCTGCGAGGCTTCTGTAGAGAGCAAACTGAGACAAAACGACATTAAAAACCAAAGTATTGCTGCAGACTCCTTTTAAATTTTATTTTGATTATTTTATCATTTTAAGAGTATATGGGTGTTTCAGATGCATGCATGGCTGTGTGCCACATGGACGCCTAGTGCCCACGGTACTAATGGGTCTGTAGAGATGGTTCAGAGTTAAGAGAACTGACTGCTCTTCCAGAGAACCCAGTGTCAATTCCCAGCACCCACATGGTGGCTCACACACATCTGTAACTCAAGTCCCAAGTTGTCTGATACCTTCTATCACCTGACACCTTCCATGGCACTGCATACAGTGGTGCACAGACACAGGTAAGACATCCATACACATAAAACAAAATAATAATGGAAAATCTAAAACGATAGGTGTGACATGCCTGGGCTATTCAACATTCAAGTTACTGAGGCAGTAGGATTGCACGTTTAAGCCCATCCTGGGCTACATAGACCCTCTCTTAAAACATCATCAACAACAACAACAAAAATCCGTGTGAAAATACTTTTAACATTTATTTTAAATATCCATTATTCAGTATTTAGTAAAAGTATCCATCAGTTTACCAGGCATGGTAGAACACATCTGTATGCCAACACTTGGGAAGCTGAGGTAGGAGGGTAGAGTTAGGCTTGAAACCAACTTGAAATGCATAGCAAGATTCTTACCCCTGTCAGCACTGTCCCCTCCACACACACACACACACACACACACACACACACACACACACACCAAAAAAAGAAAAAAAGTGATTGCTGAATAGGAGACCTATTTTAGTCACTAGAGAAACAGGACTGATGGAATGGCTAAATATTAAAAAAGAGGATGTATTAAATCATTTGGGTTGGCTAGTCTGATGGTGGCTGACTGCCCGTGGAGAGCCTGAGAACCACGAAGCACTTTTCTGTGAGCTTCTGTCCACTCATCCACTCGAGAACACGAGTGTGCTCTGAACAGCTTTACATGAGGGTGCTTTGAACCAGTTCTTTGATGTTTACCAGTTAAAGGAGATTTAGGCTGGAGAGAGAGGGGACATGAAATGACCCCGAGAATGCCAGCAGAGGCTAACATTGAGAGACTGCAGAACCCCTGGAGAGGTCTGGGGGAAGTGGCGAGGATGAGGGTTGGCGCAGGGGAAAGTTAGGCAGGAGCACGGGTCCCAGTTAGCTTAGGAAGGCCTTCGTGCACCCAACAGGACAAGCAGTGACAGAGATGGGGCCCTCAAAGTCCAGCAATGTCCTATTGTTTGAACCTGGTCTGGAGTGCTACAAGCATCGGCTCCACGTTGTATTTTGCGGCTCGTGGCTCTGTTGAATTATAGATAGAAATATTTGAGACAAAGAGAAAGCATTCATTAACCACATGCTCACTTGCAAATAGAGCCCTGGCCCGCGGAAAAAGCTTTGAAAGTCGTTAGTTTTTAATATATCTGTCCCTCTCCTGGTTCCTAACTGCCTCTCTCAAAAAAAATTAGTGTGTGTGTGTTTGTGTGTGTGTGTGTGCACATATATTCATTTTTCCATCCCACTCTCTGACCCCCTCCCAGTCACCCTTTCCACAACCTACTCCCTTCTCTTCTGAGAGGGTGGACCCCCCTGGGTATCCCTCGACCCTGGCACATCAAGTCTCTGCGAGGCTAGGTTCATCCTCTCCCACCGAGCCAGACAAGGCAGCCCAGGTAACAGAACAGGTCCCATGGACAGGCAACAGCTTTTGGGATCGCCCCTGCTCCTATTGTTCAGGACCCACACGAAGACCAAGCTGCATGTGGACAAGCTTCAGGGCTGTAGTGATGCTTCGCGTCCTCTCTCTGCACTCCGGGCTGCTTTGCCACCGCTGCTGCCCACGGGCCAGCTTTAAGCTTTATCCTCTCTACCTACACACAAACTCTGGAGGGCAGAGTTGGCAAGCAGCCCGACACTGTGTCTCCTGTAAGGCTATCCTGGGACTTGGAAAGTAAGAAAAGTTTAGGAAGGCAAAGAGGGAGCACTTCCTGCTTCCCACCAAAGCTCTGGTCAAGACAGCTTCAAACCCAGCACTCTGTGTCAGAGGCTCAGCCCCAGACACTCACTCGTCAGTCACCGCAGTGCAAGACAGCAGTGCGGAACTGCCAGAGAGTAACATCTCTTGGTCGTGACAGCATGCCCCCCTTCTTTGAAAGTCTGTGAAGGGTACAATGCGTGGGCCTCCAGCCACCGGATACTTTTGGTAGAAGGCTCATCATAACCTCGATGTGTGTAATGGCACTGGGCATCCCCAGGCAGAGGGCTAAAGGGCTTTATGTCTCATTATGTTAGTTTTATCATAAAACTGTTATTGAGAAGTAGCCGAAAATGCCAGGATGCTTTATGAGAGCGCTGGGCTTCTTAAGCTCTCCCGTGGCTCCTAACGAGAGCATAACCACAAAATTATTACCGGGATTTTTTTTTCCTTCAACCAATAAAAATGACACATTTTTCTGAGTCTGAACTAGAAAACAACGTTGGCACGTCCCTGCTGTCATTTACCTGCACACGGTGCAAGCACTTATTTTTGGTTCTTAATGAATGCACGGAGCTTCTAATTATTTAGGGATGTGATTAAATTAGTTTCTCGGTGGCTTGGTGTCGCAGGAGAAATCTTTTAATTTGCACACTCCTACAGCTGATGCATCTTGCAAACAGTGACTATTTAGCAATCCCTGTTGCCAGTCATTTGCCATTGCTACTCCAACTCGTTGACTTTGAAAGTTTTAATAGTGCCCAGTGAAACTTTTAATTGCCACTGATTAGTGTTTAGCCTTCCTGAGGCAGGCTGTTAGGGGACACAGCCTGCTCTGCAAAGAAGTGCTTGCATAGGTCTTAGATAAAGATCTTAGGAAGAGCCGTTCTCTTTATTAGTTCTCTCTCTCTCTCTCTCTCTCTCTCTCTCTCTCACACACACACACACACACACACACACACACACACACACACACAAAGCACCTTTGAAGACTTGTCTGACTTTATTTTTGATTCTTATCTTGTTTTTGATTGTTATGCTTGTTGGAAACTCTGCAAAGCAGATCAGAAATGCAAACAAAGCCCAAATTCCAACCTTGACAATGTAATTCAAAGTTTGAAGACTTTAAACTCCTTAAAATTAACAACAACAACAACAAAGACGACAACAATGACAATAGGGCCTAGGAAGACATCTTAGGAATTGAGTGCGTAATGTTCTTGCAGAGGACCAGAGCTCAGACCCCAGCACCATGCCAGATGCTCACTGTCCTCTGGCTCCAGCTGAGGGGATCTAGTGGCCTCTATCGGCAGTTGTGTTCATGTGCACATACCTAATGCATGAGTGCATGCACATACATTTAAAATAAATTTTGGAACTCTCACTTCCTGAGAGTCTCATCGGCCTATTTATCTGTTTCAGTGTGAGCTATTACCACTGAACTTCAGTGAGCTCAACATTGTCCGAACACAAAAGTCGATTCATCTCCCAAGTCAAAATACCGCCATGCGATCGATGTTGTGTTTGGAGTCATCGTGAGTAATGAAACTCACGATCAGAGCTGACTGTAGGAAAGTTGCAGGCAGCGGGTTAATGGAGCAGACTACAGATGGGAAGAGTATAGTAGGAATATACTCTTTTTTTTTAATAAATCCTGACGTGGGGTTCCTTCCTGTCTTAGACTGTTTATGTTCCTAGATGAAAGATGTACACATTGTTTTTATATTTTATTATGCCGTAAGCAGCACAATAGCCAGACGACTGCCTGCCCTCCATGCTGTGCGAACCTACTCTCTATCCATGACCCCATTATTGTTTGCTGATTTCTATGTTCCGCCTTGGCTGCTCTTGGCGCAGTGGAGCAGCCTCCGGGCCACACTCTCTTGGCCTTTTACATGGCGGCTCTGGCTCTCCCTCCTGCATGTTCTTCTTCCGTGGCTGCTCTCTTCTCTCCTCCCCTGCACACGTTCCTAATCTCTCTCCCTCCTTCCTCACGGTGCCGAGCCCAGGAAGCTTACATCCTGTCTGTGTCTGCTCTCCCCAGTTATTGGCTGCTGGCGCCTTCATTGACCAGTCAGAGTTAACTGGGGGCGGGGCCCCTCAATGGCTTATGTGGGGACCCTCTCAAACAAACAGTTTGGGGGGGGGGACCCAAAATGAACATTAGAATACAAACAGCATTAGGCCAACCTGTAACAGAAGAGAGCCAGGCCATGGTTTCCTTAGTCAACTCTCTGTGAACACGCAGTCTTAAGTGATTCCAGCAAATGAAACTTCGGGTCAAAAATTCCTTCACCAGAAGTGTGAGAGGCATCTCAGTTACCAGAAGAATGGCCAAACGTGCACTGAGTTTGGTCCCTGGCATCCCACAGACTTGGTGTTAGATAGACACTTACCAGCACTTGAGAGTTGGAGGCAGGAGAATCAGTAGTTTAAAGCCATCCTTTGACTATTTATGGAGTCCAAGGACAGCCTGGGTCCCTTGAAACCTTGTCTCGAGAAAAAAAAAAAACGTTCACCATCTTTCATTTATCTTTTCATTAATTACTTCATTAGTTTATTTCAAAACTAATATCCAAACTTGATGCCGCTAGCACATGGCTTTTGAGCTCAGCAAATGCATTGTCTGCAGCTCCATAAACATTCATTGAAATTAACTAATGCAGTTTGGGTTGTCTCCTGGACAGACCATCCTTTTGGGTGTTTGTGCCTTGACTAGCTGTTTGCTGTGCGTTCATTAGCTGTGTACTTACAGATATGGCTGCTGTCACCCCTGCTGCTCCACGTGCACTGCCTTCTCCTTTTAAGGCCCAAACCCATCTAGCTCAGATAATGCCTCTCTTGGCTCAATGAGGTTGTCTTGTCTGAAGGCCTCCTGTTGTTTTCCCTATATTGACACTGGTTTTATGTCTCAAGGGCATGCATCTCCTCAACACCCCTCATCCCCCTCCATCTAAATGAGCTTCAGGGTCACTTGCCCAAGGGCAAGGCACACTGTTGTTTAGGCCAAGCTTCGTTCTCAAGGCTCCTGTCTTCCTGTTACCCCACTTCCCTATTCTCCATGAATTTCTGTTAAAGGAGACACTTCACCTTAGAGACCATCATTTTGCCCAGTCCCATGGTACAGATTCAGGCCTATTATAGATGCAGCACAACAAACAACAGTTGCTTCCCAGCAGGGTCCCTTTTGCTAAACCCTGTCCACAGTGTGCTGAAGGTGGCCCTGTGCAATGCTAACAAGGACAGCAGAGACACAAAGATGGCAACAAGGTTAGTCCTTCTTGGAAAGTCTGTCCATGTTTTGTGTGTCTGTTTATTGTAGAATAAAAAGAGGTAGTTGCATGATTATCATGAGCATGTGCAGTGTCATCCTTATTTAAATTAAAAGTCAGATTTTTTTCCTAGTTTGTCTGATAGATTTGATAATAGGGACTGGGCGAGTCAAGCAAATTGCACAATGGACATTTACTATGAATTAAAGGAGATGGATATCGAGTTGAAGCCCCAAGACTCTGGTAAAAGCATATGATAAAGCAGACCCATCTTTAGAACATTAGAATTTTGGGAAAGTATATTTAAATGAATAATGATTTGACTGTCTGAACCCTGTCAAATCCACTCAGAAAAAGAGGTTCCTAAGTGGGTCACTAGCCACAATTAATGGTAATTTGACAAGTCTTGTGATGCTTTCCAGTAAATGAGAAAGCAAATGACTATAATTAATAGGCAACAGATCAATTTTTTAGGTCAGTGTCTCAACTGCTGGCTTTCAACAAAATTTAGGGACTAGCTGATATACTTGATATACTTCGATGATGTTGATTACGTAATACTGTGTGATTTGGGCATCTGTTACTTGTTGTAGAGCTAAGACAGGAAGTAGTCGCTGAGTGTCATGAGCATATGTAAGAATATGCTTATTTAAAAGTCAGGTTTTTTCCCCCTAGTTTTTCTGATAGATTTGATGAGGACTGGGTTAGCCAAAAAGATTGCATAGTTTGCATTAAAAATTACTTTAAAAAATTCTACCAAAAGTAAACAGACACACAAATCACATAGTATTATGTAATCAACAACACCAAAGTATATCAGCTCATCCCTCAATTTTGTTGAAAGGAAGCAGGTGAGATGCTGACATCATAAAGTGATTTGGATAGCTCAGAACAGAGTTGAAAGAACTGAACGGCAGTTGTGTGAAAAAGACCTTCTATTTCTAGTGATTCATTCTCTTGGGCTTACTGCTTGTTACTAAAAGTGATGGAAGCCAGGGGATGCTATGAAAACACAGAGTTGAGGAAGAACTGATGTCAAACTCAATATTGTCTTGGCAATAAGTTATATTGAATACACGAAGAAGCCCTTCTCTTCTCTTCTCTCCTCTCCTCTCCTCTCCTCTCCCCTCCCCTCCCCTCCCCTCCCCTTCCCTCTTCTTCCCTCCCCTTCCCTTCCCTCCCTTCTCTTCTCTCTTTTCTTTTCCATTCCTTTCTTCTTTCCTCCCTTCCTTTCTTCCATTTTTGAAACAGGTTTTCACTATGCAGCCCTGGCTACCCTGGAACTCCCTTTATAAATAAGGCTGGTCTCAAACTCACAGAGATCTGCCTGCTTCTACCTCCCAAGTGCTGGGATTAAAGGTGTGCATCACCACACCTGTCAGAACCAGCCTTTCTTAAAAGTCCATTTCCAGTGAAAATTTACATTCTTTTGATTAACAATACTTTTCAAAATCTGAAATTATTTCCTTAATTGTGTACTATATTATTAATACTGAACTTATAAATAATTTTTGATACTTAAGAGTTTCATGACAATAAGAAATTTAATTTTTTAATTTTATCAGAGCATAATATATATTGCATTAAGACATATTTCTTTCTTTCTTTCTTTCTTTCTTTCTTTCTTTCTTTCTTTCTTTCTTTCTTTTTTTTTTTTTTTTTTTTGCTAAATAGTACTCCATTGTGTATATATACCACATTTTCTGTATCCATTCCTCCGTTGAGGGACATCTGGGTTCTTTCCAGCTTCTGGCTATTATTAATAGGGCTGCTATGAACATAGTGGAGCATGTATCCTTATTACATGCTGGGGAATCCTTTGGGTATATGCCCAGGAGTGGTATAGCAGGGTCCTCTGGAAGTATTATTACCAGTTTTCTGAGGAACAGCCAGACTGACTTCCAGAGTGGTAGTACCAGCTGGCAACCCCACCAGCAGTGGAGGAGTGTTCCTCTTTCTTCACATCCTCGCCAGCACTTGTTTTCTCCTGACTTTTTGATCTTAGCCATTCTGACTGGTGTGTGGTTAAATCTCAGGGTTGTTTTGATTTGCATTTCCCTGATGACTAAGGATGTTGAACATTTCTTTAGGTGCTTCTCAGCCATTTGATATTCCTCAGATGAAAATTCTTTGTTTAGCTCTGTACCCCATTTTTTAAGGGGGATATTTGGCTCTCTGGAGTCTACCTTCTTGAGTTCTTTGTATATCTTGGATATAATCCCTCTGTCAGATGTAGTGTTGGTAAAGATCTTTTCCCAATTTGTTGGTTGCCGTTTTGTCCTTTTGACAATGTCCTGGTTTTTTGAGACAGGGTTTCTCTGTGTAGCCTGGCTGTCCTGGAACTCACTCTGTAGATTAGGCTGGTCTTGAACTCAGAAATCTACCTGCCTCTGCCTCCCAAGTGCTGGGATTAAAAGCGTGAGCCACCACTGCTCAGCCACATTTCTTATAAAAATGTAAGCTCAATATGAAAATGAAATACTTTACATTTTTATCTCTTTTTAAGAGCACATATTGTTCTTTGTTAAATGTGTTTTTTGAGATTATAATATATTACGTTTCTTTCTTCCCTCTCCTTTCTCCAAACTTTCTCATAGCCCCTCCCCTTTCTCCTTCGAGTTCATGGATTAATTTTTTTCACTAATTGTTATAATTTCTAACTTTTATTGGGATTACAGGCAAATGCCACCATGTCTGTCTTGTATAGTTTTTTAAAAAACGAATCACAATGCTTATGAAACTGCTATTCAAAAATGCATTGAAAAATCATAAAAGGGTCTCTTTTAAGGGTGACATTTTATGCAAATATGACAGTGTTGATGACCCTGGAAATTGTATCCTTTGTAGTCTTTCAACAAATGAGGGAAAAAACCCCTTAGGTGTTCTTTAAAAACATTGATGGTATAATCACTTTCTAGATTTTTGTCTGAGGTCAAGTGTAAAATGTCAGTGATATAATACTGGTCTTCAAAGTTCAAAGGACTCATTAGGAGACATGTCTGAAGTCTACTACCCCTGTCCAGAACATATATGTCTCCATCGCGATCATCTGTATTTAAAATTAAAGCATCGTTAGTAAAATCTAAAGTGTAATTCTGCTGAGATGTCACTGTGTCTATGAGCTGGGTGTGATCTCATAACCTCTCTCTCTCTCTCTCTCTCTCATCATATGATTCAAGGACTTTGTCCCATGAGCCTTCATGAAAGTAGAAGCTAGTCAAGGGAGATTTCCTCCTCCTCTGGTTCACTCTTCCCTGGGACAACCTCCTTCCCATCCTCAGGTTTCATCACCTCCTGTCTTTCTGTTACCCTTGCTCCCTCTCACCTCCAAGTACTGCAAATCTATTGGGTTGTAGTCTTGCTGTGTAGACCAGGTAGACCTCAAGCTCAAGGTTCTCTTGCTTCTGTCTCTCTAAGTCTGGGATTTCAGGTTCACATCATCACATAGCTTCCGCTGGCCTTTAACAGTATCCTTTAGAAAACTCAAGTCATAGTAAAATCAGAAAAAAACAAGAACAGCAAGATTGCTCAGCAGGCAATGGTATCTGCTACAAGTCTTGATTCCACATGGTAGAAGACACACGGTGGGAGGGAAGAACCCCAGAGTTTCTTCTGACCTATGCATATGTGAGCACATGTATACACACCATAAATACTTAAAAATTAAAATCATAAAAGCAGTCTGGAGAAATGATCATTCTCTTAGTTTTTTTTACAGGGGACACATTTTTCTAACTAGAACAAGTTAGTCATAGAAGACAAAGGCTTCAGAAATGAATGTGCAATTTAGTTTATCAATTTGGATCACAAAAACATATCCTTACGAAATCATGTTGTTATATATGCTTGTATGTATGCCTACTTTATACATAACACATGTGATAGCAAAAAGTTTCCAGCACCCTTTGTATGCTGAGTATGTTTTGAACACCCATGACTTTGTATAATCCTGCTTTTAAGACATTAATTACAAATAAAAATAAAGCAACATCCTTGTAAAGGCAAATCAGATATGAAAATACAACTTGAATCCTCCCACCTTAGAACCTTTAGGTATAACTTGGGATTCTTTGAATTAACATTTGTGTATGATACAGTGTTTATTGTATCTCTTTTATTGTAAGGAATTGTTTTATCTATCCTGGATTTGTTTTCCCATATGAAGCTGAGTATTGTTCTTTCAAAGTCTGTAAAGAATTGTGTTGGAATTTTGATGGGGATTGCATTAAATTTGTAGATTGCTTTTGGCAAGATGGCCATTTTTACTATGTTAATTCTACTGAGTCATGAGCATGGGGGTGTCTTTCCATTTTCTCATAGCTTCTTCAATTCCTTTCTTCAAATTTATTCAAAATTGAAGTTTTTATCATATAGGTCTTTTGCTTGCTTGGTTAGAGTTACCAGAAGATATTTTATATTCTTTGTGGCTATTATGAAGGGTGCATTTTATTTTTATTTTTTGAGACCAAGTCTATTATGCAGCTCTGGCTGTCCTGGAACTCACTATATAGTATAGACTGCTCTCAAACTCAGAGTTTCACCTGCGTTTGCTGCCTGAGTACTGGAATTAAAGGCATGAGTCACCACACCCAGCTACCATGAAGAATTCTACCAGCCTTTCAAAGAAAAATTAATGCCAATATTTCTCAAATTATTCTTCAAAATAGAAACTGAAGGAGCACTGCCTAATTCTTATTTAAGAACCACTATTGCCTAGATACCTAAACCACATAGAGACACAACAAAAGGAATTTATAGTACAATATTCCTTGTGAACATAATGCAAAAATTCTCAATAAAATACCTGCAAACCAAATCCAAAACTACATTAAAAAAATCCACCATGATCAAGTAGGGTTCATCCCAGAGATGTAGGGATGGTTCAACATATATAAATTGATTAATGTAATCCACTGCATTATAGAGACTAAAACACAAAAACCACATGGTCATCCTGTTAGATGCAGAAAAAGCCTCTGAAAAATCCAATACCCTTTCATGATAAACATCCTAAAGAGACTATGAATACAAGGGACATGCCTTTGACATAAAAGTGACAAACAGGCAAAGGAAAAAAAATCTAGGAAACAGTAATTTCCTCAATGACCAAATAAATAAAGAAATCTTGGTATAACTCTAGCCAAGCAGGTAAATGGTCTTGTATAATTTAAAACAAAACAAAACAAAACCTCTAAGACATTGAAGAAAGAAATTGAAGAAGATATCAAAGGATAAAAAGATACCCCAACCTTATAAATAAATAGAATTAATATTGTGAAAATGGCCATCTTACTAAATCAATATACAGACTCAACATAATCTACACTAAAACACAACACAATTGTTCACAGAAATTGAAAAAAAATTTCAGTGTTATATGGACACACACACACACACACACACACACACACACACACACGATAGCTAAAAGAACTTCTGGAAGTCTCACCAACATAGTTTCAAGCTGTATTAGAGATATATCATAATAAAAACAGCATGACATTGGCGTAACATCAGATATGTATGTATGTATGTATGTATGTAATAGAATTGAAGACTTGAACATAAATCCACACCCTGATTGACACTTGATTTTTGCCATAAAAGTCAGAAATACCACTGGAAAAAAGACAGCATTTTCAACAAATGGTGCAGTTTAAGCTGGGTGATGGCAGGTAGAAGAATGAAAATAGGTCCAGATTTATCACCCTGCACAAAATGCAACTCTAAATGGATTAACATAAGGCCAGATACACTCAACCTGATAAATGAGGAAGAAAGGAGTAGCCTTGAGCTCCTTAGCACAGGAGAAGACATTCTGAACGGCACACTGATAGCAAAGGCACTAAGAACAACAATTAATAAATGGGATCTCACAGCCATTGAACAGTGACTAAGAAAATATACTTATGTGAAAGAAATATAAATGGAGTCATCAAATAATGAGGGAGACAATGCCACGAGTAGACATCTTATGGCACCGAGTGAAACCTCCCACATCAGGACCAGGATGGGTTACATCTATTTGAGTCATTGGCCAAAAGGGCCCCATGGAAACCTCCAAATGTCTCAGGTTGTTTCCAAGACTATTGGTTGGTCTCTACAAACAGGGGGTAAGGCCCTATTGCCAAAGACATTTACTTAAGTCATTGATCATCGAAGAGCAGAAGTTATGCCTAAGTGGGGGCTTCCCCCTACTGACTGGCATCCATGGCACTGGAAGGTGCTCTGTATATTACTTGAGAAAGTTAGATCATCAAACCTGGTGATCTATAATAGTGACATGCCTGCAAGAGATGCTGGGGAAATAGAGGCACAAAACTGGGTTGGGGTGGGGCAACCACTCACTTATCAGATTTAAGCCCACTCCGTGAGATGGAAACCATGCCTGACCTGGTTGGGTGGTCAAGACTGTGAGACATAACAGGCCATAGGCCAAGGGAAAAACCAAGTAACGATGTTCTCCCAAGGAAACACAGCAATAAAATGACTCCTAACAATACTGTGCTATACCTGTAGTTCAGCGCTCCACCCAGCTATTGTCAGAGAAGCTTCCTCTTATAGTAGATGGAAATTGACAAAGAGACCCACAACTGGATAATAATTTACAGAGATTGGAAGAGTTTTGTAGCACTCATTTCTAAATGGGATGTCTTCATCAAAGCCCTCTCCTCAGGGCTCAGGGAACTACGTGGAAGAAGAAGCCAAGGAATTGCAAGGGCTAGGAGACACTAAGGAAAGAAGACACAAAAGGACCAATCCATATATGAACTTGCAGAGACTGTGGTAGCATGCACAGAGCTGCACAGGCTCGAGACTGATGGGGTCTCAGCACTGAGACAGGGGAGTAAACATAGACTCCAACCTCCAACCAAGAAGCTATCTGCAATTGACAGCCACTGACAAAGAAAAAATAAAGTATTTTCCCAGTTGAGTGTCACCTAGCATATCCACCATATTCCACGGCTCGAGTCAGCAGGAGGAACCAGGGCCCGCAAGAACTCTGGGATCAACGGGAACGCCAGGAGAAGTTCTCGGCCACGTTTAGCTAGGCAAGCAAGCCAAGCTCAGCCTCCATCACTGCCCTTCAAGACGGCTTATACTCCCTCCAAACATCCCTCAGGTCTTCCCTCAGCTGACAGTCTGCAGAAGCAACAAGAAGCAGCAGCACACAACCTGAAATGTTTGTCATGTTTCTCTCTATGGAGTCTTGACAAAATGAGCTCAATACACAATGTAAGGAAGACCAATACACATGTGTCGTTAGCAAAGAATTCTCCATTGCGTGTTCTTTCGCATGCTCGCTTTAGCAGAATATCCTCTCTCCTATGTCGCTTTAGTGAAACATTCCTTCATGTGTCTGCTTCAGCAAAACACCCTTTCACTTGTGCCCACTTCAGGAAAATGCTCCTTCCCACGTTTGCCCCAGCAAAACATCTTCCAGCACTTTCCAAAGAACCCTTAAGTTTCCGCTTCAGTCTTCTCTTTGTGAAGATGAAAAGCTCTGTTGATAAACAATTGCATCCGAAACAACTCTGTGTGCTGTGTCCTGCCCAGCTCGGTCCTGAACACCTGACTGGAGTGGCAAGGGAACGAAAAAAGGGCAGACACACAGACACAAGCACAGAGATCAGGTTGGCTGTTCTCACTTGGGACACTGGGGAAGGTGCTAGCTAGCATCAGCAGGGATCTCTGTGGGCCAGAAGTCTCAGGCTGCACTCCCCTGGGCAGAGGAAGCTGCAGGCGCTAGTTTTCACACTGCTGATTTTTACACTCAGACCAGAGGAGGAGGGCTTTGCGTGTTTCCTCTGAGCCTGACCTAAGGGGAAGGCTTTGCCGTCCTTCTTAGCTTTCCCAGCTTCACCCTGGGTGAAGGCAATGGTAGTCAGTATTAGGATTCCTTAGAGAAACAGAATTTATAGAATTAACATAGATGCCATGAATATGTTATATAGATTAATATATATTACATATTGTTGTTTATACATACATTATTAATTATTAATAAATCCTCATTACCCCTGAGAACTATGAGCATTTATATTTATTAATTTATTTTATTATATTTATTAATTTACTTAAATTATTTATTTGATTTAATTTATTAATTAAAATAAACATAGTTATTTACAAGAGGATTTAGTAGAATGGCTTACAGGCTGTGGTTCAGCTAGTCCAGGAATGTCTGTCTACCAATAGAAGGTCCAAAAATCCAGTAATTTAATACATGAGGCTGGATGTCTCAGCTGGTCTTCAATATACACTAGAATCCTGAAGAAGTAAGCTATAATGCCCATGAAGAAATGGACTTGCCAGTCAGAGTGAGAGCATGTAGGAAAAGAGAGAGCGAGTTCCTTTCTTCTATGCCAGGATTTCACCCTCTTTTTCCATATTCTCCCAAGGTTTCTTCTGCTCCCCATCTCTGTGGATGAATCTAACCCCACTTTATTGTACAGTGCACATCAGGGGACTATAACATTATATTTTATGTTGTGCATATTTAACATGACATAGTTATTTTATAAGGGTGTCTGTCTGAATCTGCGCAGACCATTAGCTATTAACAAATACAGTGTTTCAAACCGACACTACAGAGGTAGAGCTTGAAGTCATTGGTTTGACAGTTGGTAGTCACAGCTTGACATTAGTAAAAGGCTACAAACTCTGATTCCCCGGAGACTACCAAGACTCACAGGACCAGATGTGAAGGGAAGGTTCACTTGTCTGGCAGGAAGGCACTACTAAAAGTCTCTGCTAAACAAAGCCCTCATTTCCAATGAGGTACCAACATTCTCAAAAGACTCCCTAGGTGGAGAAAGGCCAAAATGTGGGCAGGTTTAAGCACTGAGTCAGTCCTTGAGCCCAGCTGCAGGGCAGCAGAGTTCCAGTCATGGAACTGGGTTCTGTGTTTCTGTTACTACAAAGTGGGTCAGCAAGCATTATTCCTAGCAATTAATTCTTTTAATAAAGAAACTGCATGCTACTTCTAAACTATAATAAAGGTTACTGAAGGACTCCATGGGTGGGAACCTGATGTCTCCGGTTTGATTTCACTGCCTTAGAACATGGGCTTAGGACTATGTCAAAGAAGCAGTCCACTGATACTGATCACTGTACGTTAAAATGCTTTCTTTTTCCTTCTCATTGACTTTTAGTACAAAAGAGTTTGTTAGCATAAAATAGTCAGGCATTTGTGGAATATTTAAGTGGTGATCACTTGACATTCTTCTTTGACTAGCAGTTTTAACTGAAAGTCTGAATAGTGGTTTTTAATTCACTTGTGGATTTGGGAATACTTTTGAAGATGCCTTCAAGTTGCCACAGTACCTCAGCATTGCCTCCCATTGACAGAAGCATGAGGGTCAGGACTAGAAACCACCCAGTTCTATCCTGGGCTGGGATCCATCAGTAGTATACCTTGAGAAATTCAGTTTCTCTATCTCTAAATTAAAATTGCTGCCTTCTGCCTATCTCCCAGGAGGTCTGTCAGAACCAGGACACAGGAGGACTACCTAAACTCAGTGGGACAGGAGGCTTTCTCTAACCAGAGACAGCACACCCTGCCTCCCAGGAGGCCTGCTCTAACCCAGTCATAGAGACAAGGAGACAGGCTCCAGTCAGAAATACCCAAGCCAGTTAGCACCAGAGATAACCAGATGGTGAGAGGCAAGCACAAGAGCATAATGAACAGGAGCCAATGTAATTTGGCACCATCAGAACCCAGTTCTCCTACTACAGCAAGACCTGCATATACAAACACACCTGAAAAGCAAGATGCTGGCCTAAAAGCCTATCTCATAAAGATAATAGAGGCCTTTAAGGAGGATACAAATAACTCACTTAAAGAAATATAGTAAAACACAGGCAAACAGGTAGAAGCCCTCAAGAGGAAAAAAATAAATCTGTTAAAAACATACAGGAAAATGCAATCAAACAGGTGAAGGAATTGAACAAAAATGGGCCAAGACCTAAAAATGGAAATAGAAACAGTAGAGAAATCACAAATGGAGGCAATCCTGGACATGGAAAACCTGGGAAAGAGATCAGGAGCTACAGATACAAGCATCACCAACAGAATACAAGAGATAGAAGAGAGAATCTCAGGTATAGAGGATACCATAGAAAAATTAACACAACAGTCAAAGAAAATACAAAGTGTAAAAAGCTCCTAACCCAAAACATCCAAGAAACTAAGGACACAATGAAAAGCTAATAATAATATGAATAGAAGAGAGAGAGGGGGAGAGAGAGAGAGAGAGAGAGAGAGAGAGAGAGAGAGAGAGAGAGAGAGAGAGAGAGGATTCCCAGTTCAAAGGGCCAGAAAACATCTTCAACAAAATCGTAGAAGAAAACTTCTCTAACTTAAAGAAAGATGACCATAAATGTACAGGAAGCCTACAGAACACCAAATAGATTGGACCAGAAAAGAAAATCCTCCTGTCACATACTAATCAAAACACTAAATGCACAAAACAAAGAAAGAATATTAAAAACAGTAAGGGGAAATGCCAAATAACATATAAAAGCAGACTTATCAGAATTACCCCAGTCGTCTCAACAGAGACTCTAAATGCCAAAAGATCCTGGACAGATGTCATGCAGACCCAAAGAGAACACAAATGCCAGCCTAGCCTCCTATACCCAGCAAAACTCTCAATCACCATAGATGGAGAAACCAAGATATTCAAAGACAAAATCAAATTTTTTTTGAAAGCATGTTCTTTTATTGAAAAAGGTAGTAAAAACATTTTATGATAAAACTGAAGATTTACGTGGAAAATATTTCTGGTAAAAGTGTAGAAAAATGTAGAAAAATATGTTAAAATTGAAGATTATCATGGAAAATTTTATATAGGTATAATAATGGTAGGCATAAAACTATTCCTAGGGCTGGAGAGATGGCTCAGCAGTTAAGAGGTTGTATGTTACAAAACCAAAACAAAACACAAAACCAAAACAAACCTGACAGATCAAAGACTTAAGGATCCATATCATTTCATTGGGGTTCTAGATTACCAGCAATAGTAAACACACCAAAACATAATTGAGAAACAGAAGCATCTTTCAAAGGGCATGAAAATACCCTACAACCTCAATCATGAAAAGCTTGTCATGCTAAAAGCTGACAAGAAATGTGGGTGCATTGACAGACACATGGACAGCCGGCAGCCTGACAACACAGTGAGAGCCATTTTTATTAAAGCATTTTTTAAATTTGATTAGATTTTTTTTATTTACACACTTTACATGCTGCTCACTGCCCCTCCCCCCAAGTCATCTGTCCCACAATCCTTCCCCCTTCCCCCTCCCCATCTCCTCTGAGTGGGTAGGGGCACCCTTGGGTATCTTCCCACTCTAGCACTTCAAGTAAGAGCACAATTATTTTGAAAAGTAAAATGTTTTGGGCCACTCAGCAAAAGAATAACTTTCCTACATACCTGAAAGGTAATTCTCTGGCATTGATGCATTATTAAGTTATATTTAGCTGTTCTTCCCAAGAAGGTCATTAAATATCAAAAGGAGCACTCCTCCTTTGCTGGTGGGATTGCACGCTGCTACAACCGCTTTGGAAATCAATATGGCCACACACCCTTGCTCCACCCTCAAACACTCTTCTGTGAACTTCAAATGACCACTCAGAAGCCACCAAAGCTTTCCTTGAGGTTTTACACTTTCACCAACAATTATATATGCATGCGCATATCCATACAAAGGCTAACAAATGGCTGAGTTAAAAAACAATTTATAAAAACAATTAGCTTTTATGTCATCTTTCACGACTCATGCGTTCCTTAGCCTGCATTTCATCCTTCCTTCTCACCTAATGTGATCCTTTCAAAATGTTGCTCCATGTCCTCACTGAGCTGGCTGGTCTTATGTCAACTTGACACAAGGTAGAGTTATTGGAAACAACTGAACTTCAATTGAGCACAATGCCTCCATAAGATCCAGTTGTAAGGCATTTCCTTAATTAATGATTGATGGGGGGAGTGCCCAGACCACTGTGGATGATGTCATCCCTTGGCTGGTGGCCCTGGGTTCTGTAAGAAAGCAGACTGAGCAAGCCGTGAGGAGCAAGCCAGTAAGCAGCACCCCTCCTTGGCCTCTACACTAGCTCCTGCCTGCACGTGTCTGTCCTGACTTCCTTTGATGATGAACATCAATATGGAAGTAAGCCAAATACATCTTTTCCTTTCCAACTTAATGTTGTGTTGCAGCAATATAAAACCCTGACTAAGACACCCACTTATAGCTGTTTACATATAAACATATACACACTATAGGCTAGGATGTAGATATGAAGAAAAACATGCAGAATTTTATTTTTTCTGAATCTGAGTGATATTGCTAGATATTACACATTCTGAGTCCATATATTTTCTTGCAAATTTTATGATTTCATTTTTATTTAGAAATGAATAATATTCCATTTATATGTATACCATATTTTCCTTACCCAGTCATGTCTTACTAGACATTTAGACTGGTTCCATTGCTTTGCTGTAGTGAATAGAGCAACAATAAACATGTGAAAATTTCTCCCTGATAGGTTACAGAACTCTCTCGGTGTATACCCAGCAGCGGAATAGCTGGGCCATACAGTGAGGAGCCTCCAAACTGATTCCCTTACTATGTTAATTCGCATGCCCACCAGTAGAGAGTAAGGATTCCTTTTCCCCACACCCTCCTGAACATTTACTATCAGATTTCTTGGTGAGAGTCATTCCAGCCTGGGTGAGGTAATAGCTCAAAGTGGTTTTAATTTTCCTTTCATTTAATTTAAATTGACTCGGGATGTCGAATACTTTTTAAAAACAGTTGTTGGTCATTTGCATTTTTTCTTCTGAAAACTGTTCATTTTGTTAGCCCATTTGTTGATTGGCAGTTTTATTTCATTGGTATTTAATTTCTGGTGCCCTTTATAAATTCTGGGTATTAGTTTCATGTCTGAAGTACAGCTGGTAAAGATTTTTCTCCCATGCTCTGGGTTGTCTGTTTGCTCTGCTGTGTGGAAACTTTTCAATTTTATGTTGAGGCTGGTCCCGGTGCTATTGGTGTTCAGTTTAGAAAACTCTTGACAATGCCAGCATCCTAAAAACTGTTCCCTGTGTTTGCCTCTAGTTTCAGTGAAGGCCTTTCATCCATTTTGAACTGATTTTTGTACAAAGTGAAAGATACAAACCTAGCTTCATTCTTTTCCAGGTAGATATCCAGCTTTCCCCACACTGTTTACAGTATATTTCCTACTGCCTGTTTTTTGCTTACTTTGTCAAAAACCAGGTAGTTGTAACTTTGTTGGTTTGTTTCCCAGTTCTTAATTTGTTCTTTTGGTTTACCCATCTGTTTTTATTCCAGTAATATGCTGCCTTTATCACTTGAGTTTTGCAGTTTAACTGGAGGTCAGCAGTGGTTCTGGGGTTTTGACTTCTGAGGTTCTGGTGGTCACTGCAAGACTGAAGAGTCTATTAACATGTTGTGACAGGAGTATATAGACATTAATGAGTTTGGCATTTTGTCTCCTGTCCCCAGTGACTTCATAGATCCCAAAGGATGATCTGGGTTTTAATTCTATCTAAAGCACTTGCCTTGGTGATTGGTGTTTAGATCCACTCTCCCGTTAACACATGGCCAATACAGCCATTTGAAAATCAGCACCAATCCCTGTAGCATTCACGTATCTTATAGATACATACAGTGTCAGTCTATTGTTAGGAGAGGGGAAGGAAGCTCTTCTGTGACTACCGTGACTGCTCTCTCTTTGCAGCATTTAAAATAAAAGTTTATCTTTTGGGGTGGTGGTGGTGGAAGGGGGATATAAAACAGTGCGAGGAACGAATTAGAGAACACACAGTGAAGGGAGCCTCACCCATGAGATGCCTTTTCTGTCTATAGTCAAAGTCAGGAGCAGGAAAGTCATCTCTCCCTACAGGAGAATGGCGGATTTAATACAAGGTGCAGAAGGCAGGCAGGTGGACATCGACCCGAGGCTCAGTACTGATTCTTAAGCTTGAATGTTTTCTACACTATTCTATGATCTCCATGCTCATCCTATGTGAACCATGTCTTGCTGTGTGGGCATCTGCGCGCGCACACACACATGTGCACCCCATCCTCAGAGACAGAAATGTGCTTAAATTTCTTTTGCTTTGATTCTTTGGATTGGGATCAATAAACACCAGATAGAATAAAACACCAGTGTAGGGAAACTACACCAAGGGCCAAGATAACCCACATGCTTTGTATCTTGAACCAAAAATTAAATGAAAGCAAAGAGCAAACAAGCAAATCAAATCTTTCCAATTGATGAGCTGAAAGCAGGAAGCCCGTCTCCTAGATGTTTGTATGTAGTTCTGTATGCTTTCCCTTGCTTAGTTATTTGTACTGAGAAGCAGGGTTAATATAAAGTCATAAATGAGTGACCTGCTTCCAGATGATTTATTGTCAAATTAATGCAGAGTAGTTCATCACTTATAACGTCTCTTTTCATACATCTATTTTCATTAAAACAGTCTTTACTATTTACCAGCTTGGGCCCAAATATTTAGAATACATATCACTGCCATTACACACCCCACCCCCACGCATAGACACATTAAAAATACATGCACTACATTGGAGAGATGGTTTAGTAGTTACCAGTTCTTGCTATTTGCTGCTCTTGCAGAGGGCCTGGGTTTCATTTCCAGCACCCACACAGCAGCTCACAACCCCCTTTAACTCCAGTTCCAGAGGATCCAACATACTCTCCTGCCCTCCATTGACACTAAACACACATATGGTGTACATACACATACATGCAAGCAAACACTTATACACATAACATAAAATAAATCTTTTAAAAAAATATCATGGACAAACATATACAGGGAAAACCTATAAGTGGGGACTTGGGGAAATCTCGGTCTGTACCATGGCTATGAGCTTGCCTTGAAAGCTCTAGGACCCATATAAATTTGATAGGCACAGTGCACATGGTTTCAGAGTCTGTGTCGGGAGGTGGAGACAGAAGTATTCCCTGAGTTTAGTTTACTGGGTGCACTTCAGGCCGTAAGAGACTGTCTCAAACGAGAGGGACAGCATTCTTGAGGATAACACCTGAAGCTGTCCAGCTCCCATATGCATGTGCACCTGCTCACATATAATATATGCATATATGTAAATGTGATGCAATACCTCATAATTTCATTTGGAAAAATCACTCAGATGGTTTTTGTACAGAGATCTAAAGAATAAATTTACTTTCCTCTAACTCTGTTTGAAAACAGCCAATGCTGCTTGCATAAATGGTTGGGGGGGGGATGAGAAAATCCCATTCCTCGGAGGTTTCTTCTGGTCATACAACTTTCTAAGTACATCATTCTCTCTCTCTCTCTCTCTCTCTCTCTCTCTCTCTCTCTCTCTCTCTCTCTCACACACACACACACACACATTCACACATACACACATTCACACATACACACACACACACACACACACACATGCACACTTTCACTCTCACACAAAACACATTTGACAGTAAACTTGTAGGAGTTTTATATCAACTAATTCTGTGCAGTTCTTAAGGGTCCTCCAATCTAATTCAACTTCGGTACCATCTCTCTAGAGTAAGCATCAAATCTCAATTATATATTCAGCCCACAAGAGAATACTACCTCAAATGCCAGCCACAGGTCTAGGCCTTCCACACATCTGACAAACTGGTTATAAATTAGGGGTTGCTAAAATCCCTTCCTTGGCTCTAACACATGGATGAGGTTGTTCTAGCTCTCAAGGAAGTGTTTCACTCACTCGAGAACATTGGCTTACTGCTTTTTCCTCATATATTTAATGCAGAGTGTGCAACATAGGAACAGCCAGATGGAGGCGAAGCACAGGGGTAGGATAGGAACGCGCAATCTCCAAGTCCTTTCTGGATGAGGCTTCCTCTCAGAACCGTGCTATGTTTTTTGCCAGCTCAGTAACCCGTCTCATCTCTCAAGAGTATTTATGGAGTTTGATCTGCAGCTTCAAATGCCATTCCCAGAGTCAATAGATGAGATTGAATATTCTCAACCATCTTTCTCATGACTGTTCTCAGCCCTTTGGCTAATAGAGACTCCACTCCAAACCATCTCATCTCTTTAGGTTGACTCAAATAGGATCAACATAGGCATCACAAAGGACATTTCTGTCATTTGGGAAATTATAAAGGAACTGCATACTGAAATTGTGTAGAAAAGCCAAATGTTTGTTAGACTACAATTGTTGATCATAATGTTGAGAGCATGCTTTAGAGGGTGCAGGTGGCAAGCTCTAGATGTAGTGATGTCATGGCAACGTCCAGGAGAGATGGTTGCTTTCAACGTTGTCAGCTTTTGGTGTTTTTCTTAACTTTATTTAACCTTTCTGCCATAATCATGACCTTGTCTACTTTTATTCAATTTGCTTTTTGATGCCATAAAACTGGACTCATACCCTGGGGCTGGAAGACAGGAGATCTGGTCTGTGCAGTCAGCTCCAGCACTTACAGAGCTGCAATCTTAGTGATCTTTAGTTTTTCACATTTACACATTAGAGCTGCCTTTACAGTATTGTTAGGACTGAAAAATACAGTGTACATAAAACACTCAGCATAAAGCTTGGCACAGAGAGGCTCTATAAATATCAATTACTATAACTGATATTATCACCAAATATAGGTGAGTAACTCTTTTCATTGGACTCTGGTGCTTATAAGTGCTGTTGCAGATTACTTGCTGAATTATGGGAGTATAAAGAACACTTGAACAGGGCACTGCTATGTTCTTGCTTGCTGCATTTACACAGTTACACACAAATATTGAGAATGAGGCATCTCTGAAATCAGAGTGTTTGTTGAACTGTCACAGAGGCTCACCAGGAAAAATGTCCCAGTCCTGGGACAAAGACCTATGGCATCCACAGCCAGGCCAGGAAGCACCCAGAAATGTCTACCGTCCCTAGAGCTAAGATAATTTTGTAAAATTGGGGCGACAAGAAGAAAGCATACGTTGCTCACATTGAACTTATATTGGCTATAGAGAACAGGCAGAATCGTGCTAAGCTGAGAGAACTAGGAGGAAGAGCATAACCATGGGAAGTCAGGACAGCTGTGACCAGGAGGACAATCTTAAGAAGTGCTTCCCTGGGCTGGAGAGATGTCTCAGTGGTTAGGAGCACTGACTGCTCTTCAGAAGCTCCTGATTTGAAATCCCAGCAACCACATGATGGCTCAACAACCATCCGTAATGAGATCTGACACCCTCTTCTGGGGGTGTTTGAAGACAGCTACAGTGTGCTTAAATATAATAAATAAATAAATCTAAAAAAAAAAAAGAAGTGCTTCACTTGAGGCTTGCATGGGGGTAAAAGTTTGGAACATTTATAATAACATGCACAGGAAATGTAGCCCCAATAATCAGATGACTGACACCTTCAGGTACATTATCTACTGTCTGGTTCATGAGCCCCACTCTCTGGTTACATGGCAAATGATACAGGAAGCATAATACCATAAAAGTTTGGTTCCCTGGGGTCTAACTTCTTGAGTTCTTTGTATATATTGGATATTAGCCCTCTATCAGATGTGGGGTTGGTGAATATCCTTTCCCAGTTTGATGGTTGCCGTTTTGTCCTTTTAACAATGCCCTTTGCCTTACAGAAACTTTGTAATTTTATGAGGTCCCATTTGTCAATTCTGGATCTTAGAGCATAAGCTATTGGTGATCTGTTCAGGAACTTTTCCCCTGTGCCCATGTCCTCAAGGGTCTTCCCTTGAGGGTCTTTTCTATTAGTTTCAGTGTGTCTAGTTTTACATGGAGGTCCTTGATCTACTTGGAGTGAAGTTTAGTACATGGAGATAAGAATGGATCAATTCGCATTCTTCTGCATGCTGACCTCCAATTGAACCAGCACCATTTGTTGAAAAGGCTATCTTTTTTCCACTGGATGTTTTTGGCTCCTTTGTCGAAGATCAAGTGACCATAGGTGTGTGGATTCATTTCTGGATCTTCAATTCTATTCCATTGGTCCACTTGTCTGTCACTGTGCCAATACCATGCAGTTTTTAACACTATTGCTCTGTAGTATTGCTTGAAGTCAGGGATACTGATTCCCCCAGAATTTCTTTTGTTGTTGAGAATAGTTTTAGCTATCCTGGGTTTTTTGTTATTCCAGATGAATTTGAGAATTGCTTTTTCTAACTCTGTGAAGAACTGAGTTGGGATTTTGATGGGGATAAAAAATGGGGTACAGATCTAAACAAAGAATTTTCACCTGAAGAAATTCGGATGGCTGAGAAGCACCTTAAGAAGTGCTCAACATCATTAGTCATTAGGGAAATGCAGATCAAAACAACCCTGAGATTTCACCTTACACCAGTCAGAATGGCTAAGGTCAAAAACTCAGGAGACAGCAGGTGTTGACGAGGATGTGGAGAAAGAGGAACACTCCTCCACTGCTGGTGGGGCTGTAAGATGGTACAACCACTTTGGAAATCAGTCTGGTGGTTCCTCAGAAAACTGGACATGACACTTCCGGAGGGCCCTGCTATACCTCTCCTGGGCATATACCCAAAGGATTCTCTGGCATGCAATAAAGACACATACTCCATTATGTTCATAGCAGCCTTATTTATAATAGCCAGAAGCTGGAAAGAACCCAGAGGCCCCTTAAAGGAGGAATGGATACAGAAAATGTGGTATATTTACACAATGGAATACTACTAAGCAATCAGAAACAATGAATTCACAAAATTTTTAGGCAAATGGTTTGATCTGGAAAATATCATCCTAAGTGAGGTAACCCAATCACAAAAGAATACACATGGAATGCAATCTCTGATAAGTGGATATTAATTAGCCCAGAAGCCCTGAATACCCAAGGCACAAATCGCATAACAAATGACTCCCATGAAGAAGTATGGAGAGGCTCCTGATCCTGGAAAGAATTGATCTAGCATTGGAGGGGAATATAAGGACAGAGAAAAAGGAGGGAGGTGATTGGAGAAGGGATGGAGAGAAGAAGGTTTATGGGACATATGGGGGGGGGATCCGGGAAAGGGGAAATCATTTGGAATGTAAACAAAGAATATAGAAAATAAAAATATTAAAAAAATATAAAATTTCTGCTCTCATTGGAAGACACTGCTCAAAAGGGCAGAGAAGAAAAAGCAAGATGGTGAGGAGATGGACCACAGGCAGTCTACACATCTCAGGCAGCTAATGTTATAGAGGCAGTCTGCACTGTGATGGGGAGAGTGACTGCATAGAGAATCTATTTAATGTCTAATTTTAAATGTACAAACCACTCTGCCCTGCAAGCTCTTCCTGTTTTCTCTGCACTGGGGTCTCCCTGGCTCAGACTCCTGATGTTGGTATTGATTTAAGTTGATAGCTTTAGTCTCACTCTTTCTCTTTGCATTCTATCATTGCCCGGACCCGCCTTAGCTCCTCTATTCCTCTTTACCGTCCCCCTCTCTCTATCATCCTTCTGCATAATTTTCTCTCTTCTGTTTTCTCTGGGACTAATTGCTAGTCTTACTCTGCTTATTTTCTTCCCATTTTTGTCTTCATTCACAAATGCCACAGCATGTATTGTATTATTGTTCTCCTTTACACAACAAAAGTAATTAGAGTTGAAAGGAAGACTTCCATAATTGGCTCTTACTGTATTTTCAGAGTGGACTTTTGCGGTTAGTATTCTAGTCTCACAGTGGTGCTGAGACTAGTACCTCGAGTCACACCCCCAGCCCAGTGACAAGGAGTCATGCCTCAACCTGAGTACAATACAGTCCCACCTGAACACTGCAAATACTTCCCACGAACCAACAGAGGTAGCTAAAAATCTAAACAATGATCTCATCCCAGATGTGCTAGTCCCAATGCAGACACATATGACACCAGATGACACAGAGCTGAAGCATCCAAAAATTACCAATTCCCTAGTAACGAATTCCAGTGAGAGTGAATTAGACGAACTCTCAAAGCATTCAAAAGTATGACTTAAGAATGTTCAACATGGCCAAAGAAGGCTTTTATAAACTCCTGTATATATTCAAAGAGAACACAAACAAACAAACAAACAAACAAACAAACTGGATATAATAAGTAAGTCAATGCAAGATATGGAAGACTTAGAGAGGAAGACACTTATTATGTGACAAAGCAAGCATTAAACTAAAATTAGTTAGAAGAGGTAAAGAAGGTCACTTTTTATGATTAAGGGAAAAGTCCACCAAGAGAATAAAACAGTCATATACATGCTGAACATCTGTGCACCTAAGTTATTGGAACAAACAACTCTGGATATAAAAGCACAGACTGAACTCAGCATAATAATAATGGGTAACCTCAACAAACCACTGTCATCAATAGACAGGTCATTAAGAAAATAAATAAATATCTACAGAGACATCAGGGTTCAACTGCAGTATATGGACTTAGCAGATATCTACAAAATATTCTACCTATATACTTACCAACAGCATACAAAACTGTATCTAAAATACACAATATCCTAGTACATGAAAGAAATTTCAAAAAAATCCCAAGAAAATTGAAGTAATTTCTTATATTTTATCTGGTCACAATGAAATAAAACTAGAAATTAATAGTCATAGAAACTACAGAAAATATACAAACTCATAGGTGGTAAACAGCACATTATGGAGTGGTGAGTGAGTTGTCAACTAAATTAGGAAGGGATTTTTAAATTTTCTAGAAGAAAATCACAATACTGAACCTGTAGAATGCAATCAAAACAATGCTAAGAAGGAAATGTATATCAATAAATACTTATATTATAAAGTCAAGGGGCGAGAAATATGGCTCATCAGTTAAGAGCACTTGCTACTCTTCTAGAGGACCTGAACCATGTGAGGCAACTCACATCTCTCTGTAAGTCTAGTTGTAGGGCACCTGGTACCCTCTTCTGTTCTGTGCAGGAATTGCAGGCACATAGTGCACTTAAAGACACACCCACTCACATACATACACACTCATATGAATAAAATAAATCTTTTTTTTAAGTCCGAAATATCTCAAACACCAGAATGATGAGCTTTGAGGTTTTATAAAAACAAGACCAAGTCAAATCCCAAGGCATAATTAAACAATAAAGATCAGGGCAGAAATTATTGAAGTTGAAACAAAAAGCACTATACAAAGAATCAATGAAACAGAGAGTTTTTAGTTTTATTTTATTTTATTTTTATTTTTATTTTGGATTTTTGGATTTTTTGTTTTTTCGAGACAGGGTCTCTTTGTATAGCCCTGGCTGTCCTGGAACTTACTCTGTAGACCAGGCTGGCCTCAAACTCAGAAATCTGCCTGCCTCTGCCTCCCAGAGTGCTGGAATTACATGTGTGCGCCACCACCGCCCGGCCTATTAAAGTTTTTTTTTTTTTGGGTTTTTTTTTGAGACAGGGTTTCTCTGTATAGCCCTGGCTAGTTTTATTTTTAACAAGATAAACAAGACCAGCAACTATTAGCTCCACTATCTAAAAGAGAGGGCCAGACACAGATGAACAGAGTTAGACCTGAAAGAGGTGATGTTCCAGCAGATATCAATGGTATTCAAGGAGTCAAAATGAAGCACACTTTGAAAACATGTATTTCAAATTAAAAATTACGAAGCAAGTAATTGATATGCCTAGATATTTATGGCCTATAAAAGTTAAATCAAGTAGAAATAAACAACATAGATATAGTGAAACTAATACAAGTCTCCCAACAAAGAGCTATCCAGGCCTAAATATATTCACTGCCAAATACTACTAAATATTTCAGGAGTTAACACCAATGATCCTCAGACTATTTCTCAATGCAGAAAAGGAAAGAACATTATAAATGTGTTTTTCTAATACTGGATAACAACACAATAAAAAGTAAAACAAATTATGTCCCAATATCCCTGGTGGACATCTATGCAAAATGCTCAATAAAATACTTGCAAATGGAAATAAATGACACATTGAAAAGATAATTTGCAGATAGAGCATTGGAACATACTTGTACTGGCTGGTTTTGTGTGTCAACTTGACACAGGCTGGAGTTATCACAGAGAAGGGAGCTTCAGTTGGGGAAGTGCCTCCATGAGATCCAGCTGTGGAGCATTTTCTCAATTGGTGATCAAGTGGGGAGGGCCCCTTGTGGGTGGTACCACCTTTGGGCTGTTGCTCTTGGGTTCTATAAGAGAGCAGGCTGAGCAAGCCAGGGGAAGCAAGCCAGTAAGAAACATCTCTCCATGGCCTCTGCATCAGCTCCTGCTTCCTGACCTTCTTGAGTTCCAGTCCTGACTTCCTTTAGTGATGAACTGCAATGTGGAAGTGTAAGCTCAATAAACCCTTTCCTCCCCAACTTGCTTCTTGGTCATGATGTTTGTGCAGGAATAGAAACCCTTACTAAGACAAATTGGTACCAGAGTAGTGGGGTATTCCTGTGACAACCTGACCATGTTTTGGGAAGGACCGTGGAAGGACTTAGGAACTTTGAGCTAGAAAAGCCATTAGAATATTAAGAGCTTGGTGGAAAGTTCTGTAGGAGCTTGGAAGACAATGTTAAGAACAGTGCAAAAGATGGATTGTGAAATTTCAGAGGGAAGATTAAAGACTCTTACAGTGGCCGTGCTTTGATTGTGAAGATTCTGTGGTTTTGGTTAGCTGGGGCTGAAGAATCAGCTGTGAGTAACAAGATACCAGAACCACTAAAGCAAACCTTTGTGTTACTGGGACTATTAATGCTGGTTAGCTGGAACTAAGAAATTGGCGGTGATTAAGAAGAGACCAGCATCACTGAGATGAAATCTTCTTGGAAGTGTTTTCTGAGAGCACAGAGAGTGTGTTCCAGATATAGCCACAGTTGTATTTTGTTCTGTGGCTGGACTTGGTACTGTGTAAGAGTCACCCAGATGGTACTGGTTTTGAAGGCATGAAGGGGTCATGAAGAGCAGCTGAGGCTCTTGGTACAGTGAAAGGCCACGGAAGGCCATTGGTGAAGGTGCAGCCTCAGTTGCAATTAATGGCCCAGGACTTGAAGGAGCAGAGGCTTGTCACCATGAAGAGAACCTATGAGAGGCTATTGGTGAAGCCTAATTACAGTGGAAGATAGCAGCGTTTTGGAGATGCCAGTACCATGCGAGGACCACCAAGAACAGCAGCAGCAGTGGAGTACAGGCAGCTGGAGCCTAGAAGACAAGCTGTGTGCTACAAAGGGCAGAGCTGGAAAAGTGACCCAAGCCCTTGGAGGAACCCAGAAGATAGTGAGTTGGATCCCAGACCTTGAACCATTGGAATTTGAATTTTGCTTTTGGTTGTGACTGTGCCCTGATATGTTTCCCTCTTGAAGGAAGAAAGTATTTTAGTGGAGCCCACAGTTGAGAGACTATGAATTTTTAAAAGACTTTGAATTTTAAAGATATTGGACATTTTGAAGTGATTGAACTTTTAATATGTAAAGACTATGGGACTTTTAAAGTAATTTAGGTCTTGGGGATGAATAAGAAAGTAAGGGTTGAGGCTTAATAGTGATGTGTTTGTGTGTCAAGTTGACAAGGGGTCAATTGTACTGGCTGGTTTTGTGTGTCAACTTGACACAGGCTGGAGTTATCACAGAGAAGGGAGCTTCAGTTGGGGAAGTGCCTCCATGAGATCCAGCTGTGGAGCATTTTCTCAATTAGTGATCAAGTGGGGAGGGCCCCTTGTGAGTGGTACCACCTTTGGGCTGGTGCTCTTGGGTTTTATAAGAGAGCAGGCTGAGCAAGCCAGGGGAAGCAAGCCAGTAAGAAACATCTCTCCATGGCCTCTGCATCAGCTCCTGCTTCCTGACCTGCTTGAGTTCCAGTCCTGACTTCCTTTAGTGATGAACTGCAATGTGGAAGTGTAAGCTCAATAAACCCTTTCCTCCCCAACTTGCTTCTTGGTCATGATGTTTGTGCAGGAATAGAAACCCTGACTAAGACAATATTTTAAATACCAGCACTTGGGAGGCAGAGACCTGTAAAACTATGAGTTCAAGGTCAGCCTGCTCTACATAGTAAATTCCAGGCCAGCCAAAGTTACAGAGTGAGATCTTGTCTCAAAATCAAACAGAAAAGATTCTTCGCTATACAGCCAAGTGGATTTACTCCAGAAATGCAAAAGTGGCTCCATATATGCACATCAGTAAATGTAATAGACGATATAAATAGATTCATTACAGAAATCACATGATCATCTTAGCAGATGAAGAAAAGGCCTTTGACAAGTCCTACCTTTGTAATGAAAACAATGAAGGAATTAGGAACAGAAGGAACATGCATCAACTGAATAAAAGCTATATATGATAAATCTATAGCTAACACTATGTAATGGGGAAAATCAAGGCATTTCCACTACAATCAGGAATGAGATAAATATGAGCACTTTCTTCACTCTTATTTGGTGTATTCCTGGATGTGCTAGATCAATATCATATGAGAAGGAAATGCAAGAGATAATACTAGCAAAGCAGGTTGGTGAGATGGCTCAGTGGTAAAAAGCTGTTAAACCTGATGATCTTAATTTGAACCCTGAGACCCACACCTTGCAAGTTTGGAGAGAACCAAATTTTGAAAGTTGTCCTCTAACTACCACATGTATGCTATGGCTTACACACACACACACACACAGACACACACACAATAGATGATAGATAGATAGATAGATAGATAGAGATAAATTATTCACATTTGTACATGATATATTCTAGATACAAGTAGTATTAAAGACTCCTCTGGAAATCTCTTAGAATTGATAAATATTTTAAGGAAAGAAGTAGAATATAAAAATGTGGAAGAAATAGTAGCTCTTCTATATGAAAATATTGACTATGCTGAGAAAGTGATCAGGAAAAAATCCCATTTACAATAGTTAAAATAAATCTAGGAATAATCCTAACCAAGGAAAAAAAGACCTCTGCTATGAAAAATTTGGAACTCTGAAGAAGGAAATAGAAGTAGACTCTTGAAGATCTCTCATGCCCATAGATAGGCAGAATCCATGTAATAAATATTTTACAAAAATATTTGGAGCATTCCTTAAAATTCCAATAGCATTCCTCATAAAAATAGGAAGGCAATTCTAAAATTCATATAAAACACATCAGACTCCAAATAGCCTAAATAATCATAAGTGTAAATGGTTATGTGGGCAGGATCAGAATACCTGACTTCAACTCCAAGCAAAAATAGCATGGTACCTGTCCAAAGTACAGATGTTGATTGTGGTGGTTTGAACAAGATATCCTTCATACTCTTGGACATCTGAATGTGTGGTTCCTTGCTGGTAACACTATTTGGGTAGTGTTTTACCCACCTACCTGAGGTCACACCTCCTTCAACAAGGCCACACTCCCTAATCCTTTCCAAACAGTGCATCAACAGACTAAGGATGGAAAATATCTGACCCTAATGGAGGTATTTTCATTCAAACCACCACATTCCACTCCCTGAACCCATGGGCTTTTAGCCATATAAGGTCTTTAGTTGAACTTCAAAAGTCCTTACCCTCTTTTGAGGGTGACCAAGCAGGTGTGCAGGCAAGGAAGGGAACCAGATAAGAGATGAAAATGGAAAGCCTGTTAAGACTGACTTCATCAACCTGGATCAGACTTCAGTCTAATGACACAAGGTTCATCATTAGCATATTTAAAACACAATACAATTTGGGAAGAGGTTTTCAGGCAACTATCATTCCAATTCCAGGTGCACAATAAAGCTTAAGGTCTTAACTACTTAGAAACTCCTCTGCAAAGTACATGTGACTATGAGCGTGGGTTCTATATATAAAAGGCCTAGAATCTAGTGTGGTATCTGATAGCATAGAGGTCATTAGTATGTAAAATACACATGACATCTCCCCTAAAGATTGGGTCTAGTAACTCTAGGAGCTAAAGACAATGGTATAGGGAGGGAGAGTCTGTAATAAATATTCTGAAGAATTTGGATGAGATCTGACTCTATAAAAAAGATGAATGAGATCTATATTTTGGTGTGATAGAACACCATGACCATGGCAACTTTTATAAAGGAAACCATTTAATTGGGACTAGCTTACACTTTCAGATATTTATTCAATCATTATCATGTCAGGAAGCATGACACCATACAGGCAGACATGGTGATGGGGAGGTAGCTGAGAGTTATACATCTGGATCAGCAGGCAGCAGAAGAACAGAGGTACACTGGGCCTGGCTTGAGCATTTGAAACTTCATAGCCCACTCCTCAGGGACACACTTCCTCCAACAAGCTCACTCCTATTCCAACAACACCATACTTCCTAATAGTGCCACTCCCTCTAAGCCCATGGGGACCGTTTTCATTCACACTACCACAGTCCACTTGCACAGATAGCAAAATGGTCACCAACCAAGTCATTAGCAACATCTTTTCTCAGCTTTCTACATGGAATACAGGTATTTTATAGCTTCCATTAAGGAGAGGCCCTCATGTGCTTAACATTCTTAGATTCTCTGGTGATATGTGGGTGTAAGGGCTTTTGTGCCCCCCAAAATGTTTTCATAGTTTTAAGGTTGAAAGTCCAAAGTTTTTTCTAAGACACAAAGCAATAATCTTAACTGTAACCTCTTGTAAAATGAAAATTAAAAAGCAGATCACATTCCAACATACAATGACACAGAATATACATTACCATTTCAAAAAATGAGGAAAAGGGAGCACAGTGAGAAAATACTAGACCAAAGAAAGAACAAAACTCAACAGCACAAACTCCAAAGCCTGCACCACCACACCTGATGCGAAGTGTTCTTTAGATCTCTAACTCCTTTATATGCATTGACTGCAACACACTTCTCTTTCAGGATGGTTGCACTCCCTGTTGACAGCTATCCCAGAGTTCTGGCATCTCCAACATCTTGTGGCCTCCAAGGCAATCCAGGGTTCACCTTTACAGCATCACACAATGACCTCTTCTCCAGTCCTCCATTTAGGGCTGGGTCCGGCCTCAGTGACTTTACTTAACCTCATAACTCCCTTTCTGTATCTTTCCAGATACTATAGCCAGAATCACCTGGCCAAAGCTGCCAAGCCCTGCTTGCTAGGACTGAGGCCTGGACCCCTCCTTGACTTATGTTTGCATGAACTTTCTGCTGTTGATGTTTTCCTTTGAGCCTTAAGCTTTCTTTTAATTTCTTTCACAAGTTGCAAGATTAACTGGTAGAGTCTTGCCCTGAGGGTACCATTCTCACTTTCCATTTTAATCAGGCCTGTCTAAAATTTTATCTTCTTGAACACAGGATTTGACTTCAGCATTACATTTCCTGGTGCCCCCTTTCTCCTCAAACTATATGTTTTGGTTTTTGTTTGTTTGTTTTTGTCATTTGCTCTTTTTTCATTATAGATAGGCAGGATCACTAAAAACGATGTGATGCCATCAATACTAGGCTGTCTTGAAATCTCCTCTACCAACATTAATTCAACATTCTCCAATTTAGCCCAGGCAGGTTTTAAGAACAAGGGCAAAAAGTAGCCACATTCTTTGCAAAAAAAAAAAAAAAAAAATCCCAAGAATGGTCTTTAGGTTAGCTGATAATATTCTTCCCCTCTGAAACTTCTTGCTCTGGGCCCCCATATACCACATCACCCTCAGCATAACTGTTTTCCATGTTTCTACTAGGATGGCCCCACAAATCCTGCTTTAAGTGTTTAGCTGCTTCTCTAGTCCAAAGTCTCAAAGTTTTTCATATTCCTCCAAACAAAAGCATGGTCAAGCCTATTACAGCAATATCCCAGTCCCTGATACCAACTTCTGTCTCAGTTAATATTCTATTGCTGTGACGAGACACCAAGACCAAGTTAACTCTTATGTAGGAAAACTGGGGGCTTAGTATGTTCAGTATTACTACTAGTTTCAGAGGATTAGTATGTTATCATCATGGCAGAAAGTAGACAGACATGGCTCTGGAGTAGTAGCTGAGAGCTTTATGTCCTGTTCTACATACAGTAGGCAGCAAAGAAAGAGAGAGAAAATCCCTAGGCCTGGAATGGGCATTTGAAACCTCAAACCCCACCCCCCAGTGACACACCTCCTCCAACAAGGCCATGTCTGCTTTTCCTAATCCTTTCCAAATAGTTTGTCAACTTGGGACTAAACATTCAAACACATGAGCCTATGGGACCATTTTCCCTCAGATTGCCACAGGTAAATTTAGGAGGTGTGGCCTTCCTGAGAAAATGTTAGGCCTCAAGTAAACCCAGGACAAGTTTCTCTCAGTACCTGTGACTCCTCCCAGTACCTTTCACCCTGCCCCTTACCCTAAACCTCTACTCCTAGGGGCTGGGCTTCTGCTTTCCTTCCTCCACCTTCTTTTCTAAATAACTCAGTTATTCTGATTATGTGACTTTTTGCTTTCTTGGCTCCTAGCTGGCTCTGGTCCCAGATCTCTCTTGCTCAATTGTCCCCTTCCCCACTTATCGTCTCTTTCAACTCATGGACTAGTTCAATCTGCAAGCCATGTCCGATCTGGACTCTCCCAGTATCTACAGTAAACCTCCTCAACCATACCTGAGAACAGTTTGCTCTCATTTCTCATTCAAGTACATCTCAGGCTTCAGGCTTTGAATTTTCAGAAGCCATGTGTTGTTTCCAGTGCATTCTTTCTGCTTCCTCCTTTCTGTTCTGTTCTCAGCCCTTGCTCCAACTTCCATATCTGCCTGCCTGCTGTCACGCTTCCTGACCATAATGGTATGAGAATACTTTCCCTCTGGAGTGGTAAGCCCCAAATATACTCACCTATAGGTTTGCCTTAGTCATGCTGTTTTTATTACAGTAATATAAAAGTAACTACAACTGTATTCTTCTATTCTGTGCTGTGCTGTGCTGTGCTGTGTTGTCCTGTCCTGTTCTGTCCTGTTCTGTTCTATTCAGTGGAATAGAATAAAAAACCTAGAAATAAAACCACATAACTACAGTTGCCAGACTTTTCATAATCATGGCAAAAATACTTTCTAGAAAAAATAGTGTTTGTAAAATGCTGGATGTTTGTATTAAAACAATGAAACTAGATCAATTCTCTCACTTTTACTAGAGTGAGTTCAAAGTGGATCAGAGATTGTAATGCAAGACCATAACCTCTGAAACTGTTAGAGAAAGACCTAACAGAAACACTTCAAGATGCAGGCTCAGGAAATAAACCCAAAAGTGGACAAAGTGACTTTAGGAAATTGAGAAACTTCTCTTCAGCAAAGGAGCCAATCAGGTGAGGGATCTGCTTTCACGGTGGGACAGAAGTCTTTGCCAGCTATCCATATGATAGAGTTGTTATCTAGAATGGCTAAGTACTTCAAAAATTAAATATCCTAAACAAACAAAACAACATAATTCATAAGTAGCTAATCAGACACAGATGACAATTCTCAAAAGATGGAGCATGAATTGTCAATAAATATATGAAAAACTGTTCAATATCCTTAGCCCTGGGAGATGAAAATTAAACAATCTTCAGATTCCATCTTATATCAATGAAAATGGCTATTATTAAGAAAACAAATTTTAAAGTGCTCTTAAGGACGAGGGGGAAGGAACACTCACACACTACTGGTAGAATTATACATTAGTCCAGCCACATGGAAATTCCTCTAAAAATTACAAACAGAAGTACCATATGACACAAACATACCACCTCAGAGTATATGCTCAAAGGATTCTAAGTCAACAAATCACTGAGATTTGCATATTCATGTTTATTACAGCATCATTTCCTATTGTTGTAACCCAGGCATGGTGATGCTCACCTATCAACTCAACCCTTGGGAACAGAGACAGGAAGATCAGGAGTTCAAGGTCACCTTTGGATTTATATTGAGTCTGTGACTATTGGGTTAAACGAGAGCCTATTTCAATAAACAAACAGATATATAAATAATACAGCAACTTTCTGTCTTACAGAATCATTCTAGGTATCTGTGAATACACTCATGGATACAGAAAACACACACACACACACACACACACACACACACACAAACACACAAACTAGAGTCACCTGGGAAGAAGGATCCTCAATTGAGGAATTTCCTCCACCAGACTGGTTTGTGAGTATGTCCAAGAGACATTTTCTTGATTAATGATTAATGTGGAAGGACCCACCCATTGTGGACAAACCATCTCAGGATAAGTAGGCCTGGGATTATTAGAAAATCAGTTGATCAGGCCAGAGGAAGCAAGCCAGTAAGCATTTTTCCTCTGTAGTCTATATAATTCAGGTTACTTTGTTGAGTTCCTGCCTTGGCTTTCTTTGATGATTGTCTGTAACCTGTAAGCCAAATAAACCATTTTCTCCTCCAAGTTTGCTTTGGTTAGAGGCTTAGCACAACAGAGAGGCAAAGGAGAACATACACATGAGATTTTATTCAGTCATAAAAAATGAGGAAATGACAGCATTGCCAAAAAATGGATGCAATTCAAAAAGATAAATATTGTATCTTTTCTCCAATTTATGGGCTGTTTAGATACCTAAAATAATTTATTTGTTGATGGCATGAAAGTAGAAGCAAACTTATCTTGGGGGAAAGAGGGACTAGTAGGTGGATATAGGCAGAGAAGAAGGAGGGAATGAATTCAGAGATAGCACGTGACATCCTAGAGTCTGTGGAATCCCTTACTGCAGAAATAAGCATACACCAAAAAAAAAAAAAGAAAGAAAGAAAGAAAAAAGAATATATGATAGTCTTTCTGTTGGTTCTCCTCAAAGTCTTACTAACTTCCCTTATCTTTCCACCTTTCCAGCCTCTGGCCCTTGTAATTAAATTTAGGACATCTCAGGACTTTTAGGGACATGGGTTTTTTTTTTTTTCAGTGTCAATAAGTAATGTGGGTTTATAGCAGTACCAACTGCAAAACACAGCTAACTGTGGACTGACAGTCCCTGCAGACAGCTGTCAGAATCACACTAGGGCCACTTGTGTGAAGCTCATGAAATAAATAAAACCCAGAGGATATGAAGGAGATGTTTGCACACCTATGAGTGGTAATGAGATCACTGAAGAGTCTGCCAGAAGTAAGTTTACACAAAGGCCATGTGGACCTTAAACAGAGTACGTCTGCAATATGTCTGCTCAGAGTTGGTCATTTAACCTAGGGCCAAATGCCATCCCTTTAAAATTATTTATTTTTATTTTAAATTACATTTATGTGTGTATCTGAGGAAGGGCATATACTTGTGGGCGCCATTGCCTGAAGAGGCCAGAAGAAGATATTGGATCTCCTGAAGCTGGTGTTACAGGTGATTGAGAGCAGACAGACATGTGATGGGAACTGAACTGTGGTGCTCTGTAAGATCAGTAAGCACTCTAAACTGCTGAGCCATCTTCTCTAGATCTCAATGTCACCTTTTTAAATTGATTCTTATAGCCAAAGAGAATTGTTTCAAAATAATTCATGCAGTCTATCCCAGTTTGCCTTGACGATCTTTCCCTTGTTTCAATTTCTTTGACTACACAGATATCTTACCATAGTGTGCCAACCCCCACATTGCTCTGCTAATAATAATACACTATTCATCTATGGAAAAATCTTTCTCCGGATGTTATTTAGATTGATATATATCTTCTGTGCTGATGATTTTTTTGTATGTGTGTATAAATGTCAGTCAATATATAGATCAACTGCTTCTAAAAGATAACAGCTTTCCAGCTATCATGGTACTACCAAAAAGTTGAAAACGTGTTTGTTTCTACTGTGCACCATGTTGAGTGACGTGATGTGCTATTCCAGAGGCTAGCCATCCTGGCCCAGGCTGTGAAAGGTTTGACAATGTCGCTTCCTAATAATTTGGGATAAGTTTTGATTTTATGTGTATATAAGCAGATCCTGACCTTCACTGACCAACCCACAGTGACTAGCACCACTTGTGGAGAACAATATCAATGAGCCAGAGGAGAGCTGATTTCCAAGAAACCATAGGGACCCACTTAGCTTCTGCTATATCACTGGAGCTTGTGATCAAACAATATAGGAGACAGGACATCAGTGGTCTCAGGGGAGCAAGGTTGTTAGTTGTGGGCAATTTGAGAATGTCATTTCAAGCCAATGAGATTAAGTTACAGTGCCTGCAGCCAAGCCTGATGACCTCAGTTTGATCCACAGGACTCTCATGGTAGAGGGAGAAAACTTATTCCTGCAATCAGACAGCTATTGTTTTCTGATCTTCACATGACAGTTATAGTATGCGTGTGTGCGTGCATGTGTGTGTGTGTGTGTGTGTGTGTGTGTGTGTGTATGAAATAAATAAGTAAGTAAGTAAGTAAATAAATTAAAACAATATGATGCAAAGCCATGGCTTCAGATGATCCATGACATTAAGGCCTCAATGGACTAGAGTTGCCTCTGCTGTCTCTCTAGACGCTCCCATGCTTTACTTGGTATCCCTACCCCTGGCCATTTTTTCCAGTTGTGTATACCTGTTTCCTGTTGAAATTCATCTACTTTCACATTCTCTCATCTGTACTTGATCCTGACTTCAGAATCCTTGAGGAAAATGTGATTATTTCTGTGTCCAGAAAGGTGCTCATTAACAGACTACTAATAAATAGACAGATGCACACTTCAGCTTTGTGATATGTAAAGAGCTCCTCCTCCTCCTCCTCCTCCTCCTCCTCCTCCTCCTCCTCCTCCTCCTCCTCCTCCTCCTCATTCTCCTGCTCTTCTTTATTTTCCTCTTTCTTGCCTTCTGGTTCCTTCTCCTTTTCCTCCCTCTCCCTCTCTTACACACACACACATACACACACACACACACACATACACACACACACACACACACACAGAGAGAGAGAGAGAGAGAGAGGGGGGGAGGAGGGAGAGGGAGAGACAGAGATAGGAAGACAGAGAGAGACAGAGAGAGAGACACAGACAGAGAGACACACACACAGAGATACACAGAGAGAGGACAAAAGCAACTTGGCAACTTTTAAAACTCAAAATAACCGATTTAATAGCCAAAGGAAATCTTACAAGTGCTCTCCATAGCATTTGGACAAATTATCAGTGACACAGTCATCAATGATTTGAAATCTATTCTGTCCCTGTAATTAAGATGGCTCCAGAAGGGGCAATAGAAACATTTTTTTTCTTGACATCTTTGTAGGCAGGAGAATTCAGGTGTGGATGGACCATATGTTCTCAAACAGCTTACTAGTTTAAAAAGTTTGGGGACTGCAGATATAATCAAAATGTACCCCAAATCCACTCAGAACACCACCTTTGTTCTTCTTTCTCTGGTTCAGACCAAGCACAGCAAAGACAGACTTTCAGTAGGGGATGTTCTCTTTGATTGATGGCCAGAGGTCAGGCTTCTGAGGCAATTCTGATGAGCAAGTGTAACTTCTTGGTTTATCTCTATTGTTTCATCTTAAATTCTGTAAATGAGATGACGCAGATGAGCAGAGCTGCAGTTCCCTCTCGTCTGCATTTTATTAACTTTATGGATTCCCTTCCTGCATGGTAGTACCTAATTACACCCTTCAAAGAAGCACGGCCATGCCACTCTCCCCTTTCAATTATTCACTCCATCGAAGGGAATCATGAAACATCCACCCCCTTCCAGAAAATCCACCTAGCAACCGGGTCACTGTGGGAAGGGGATGATGGAAAGTTGGGACTACGAGCCCAATTAGGAGGTCTCCCAGAGAGTCTGGCTTTAGCTCTGTTTACATTCAAGCTAATTTTCTAGGCACACAGTTACCTGAAAGCTCAGAGCCACAGATGACCACATAGTATTCTTACCCAACTTCATTGTTCACGCTTCTCACTGAATGTATTCCAAAGCCAACTTACCGCAAGTGATTCCGGGATGTTTTCAAAATACATTCATTTGCAAGAATGATATCTCTCCTAATGTTTCATGGGAAGCATTGTGGTCTCTGAACACCTTTGATGGGAGGATATCCGGGATGCTGGTGCTGAGGTCTGCGTCAGTCTTTGAAGGGAGGAGAGCCAGGCTGACAATTGTGAATGTTGCTTCAAAGGTGGGGAGGCATCTGCTATACCGTTTACAAGGGGATCAACTCTATGTCAGAACTGTAGCAGTGTGTATTGTGATGGATTTTCCTTCTTTAAATCTCTTCTATCTGGATGACACCTTTATGTTCTTCTTTGGGACTTGTCCTCTCCTGATGTCTGTTGCTGAGATAAACACCAAGACCAAAGACAGCTTAGGGAGGAAAGGGTTTACATCACCTTACACTTTCAGATCACAGTCCCTTGTTGAGGGGATTTAGGGCAGGAATTCCCACCAGACCTGAAGCAGAAACCATGAAGGGACATTGCTTACTGGATGGCATCCTGTCTCATTGTTAAATAGCATTTTTACACAGCCCAGACCCACCTGCCTAGGGATGCCACCTGCCCACGGTTTCACCAGCAGTGGGTTGGTGGCAGCCATCATCATTTCTGTTTCCAAGTGACTCTAGGTTTGTGCCACGTTAACAATAAAGACTCACCAGCACTCAAACCACTCAAGAGGCCTGTCACACGAAGCTTCCTTCTGTTTCTGTTTAAGCTCTTCCTTATGAGCTTTAGAAGCCTTGGCTTCTACAAGGAAACACTTATACTTCAATTGTTGAATTTGTCTAACCCTATTTCATTCTATCTGCCTGTATTTCCTTTAGGTACTGATGATGAGTATGTAGTCAGTCTGCTTGCTAAGCTCAGAGGTCAAGACATTGTGAGAAACCCACTGTAAACTAAATATGATCACCCACAGCCACTGTAATCCCAGCACGAGGAAGGCTGAGTCAGTAGGAGTGTGTTAAGCTACCCCTAAAGAATTTTAAACTAATTTGAGATTCATAGTGAGACCCTGTCAGAAAAAAAGAAAAAGCATAAGAAAATGTGGCTCTGATATTTGATGCTCAAATAACTCTGTTAACTTGCTAACTACTAGAAGCCTACACTTCCTTATTTGTAAACTGGAGTTAATAATGTTTAATCTGACGTCTACTGGATATTTTTAAGCCACAAATGTTAAATCTAAAATCACCTTATCCATTCTCTTCATGTTTGTGTAGCTTTCAGTCTTATCTCTTTCCTCCTCCTCGGTCTTCTCCTCTGCTGCTCATAGGTCCTGTTCTTTGTTTATTATCTTAATTGATTGTCTAGAAATCTGAACTTCACACATGACTGTAGGAGGTACCATCTCTGAGTGTAGCCTGCTTCCTTTCTATTTTTGCTGATGACAATACATGTTTATTTCTTTTAAAAATCAAAGCAGTCCAGGGAATGAATAATTGCAGGCTAACTCTAATGGCCCATGAAACTTTTCCCCAGACCATAACTAATAGCAGAGAGCCTGTCACAGAAAGCTCTTGACTGAGGTGCGCAACAAAAAGGGCCTGAGAACATGTATGGAATCTATTGGAGTGTCTTGATTACTTCTTCATTTCCTGAAAATCTGGGCCAGACTTTTACATGTAGTCATGCACACTTGCTTTGTGCTCAAGTAAATCTGAAGATGCTAAGTGATGTCAGCTCAAGCACAGGCCTTTGGCATCTCCAAGTCCAGCCCCTCTGTTCTCAGAGGCACATTACATACTCCTTGCTAATGTCAAAGGGCCAACAGTTCCAAACTAGTTCAGTTGTTAATAGTCTTCAACAAACAGGCTTTTCTAAGATGCTTCTAGAATTGGAGTGGAACCAAGGCGTCACAGGGACCAGTTAGGCCCTGCGCCCACGACCACTGACCTTCGCTGACCAGCCGGGCAGCAAGCAGCTGCAGTTGTGCGGCGCCTTTCCTGCACGGAGGCCACTTCAGAACTCGGCCTCCCACCAGTCAGGAGAGGTGCATCCATCTTGGTTCCGTACTCCAGGGATCGGACAGACTGAGGTACACAAACATAATCCAAGGCCAACACCGCGGTGGTCTGAGCCCGACGGGCGTTGGCCTGCACCCAGGCCCTGGGCGGGTCGGGGGGGGGGGGCATCGGGGTGCCAACCCAGCCAGGAGGTTTTTTGCCCAGGCCTGCGAGCGCGCCGCCGCCATTTTGCCTGCAGGACGACAGAGAGCTCAGGCGGGCAGACCTGTAACAGGCATAGCCTAAGGCTAACAAAGCGGGGGTCCAGGCCCCAAAAGGCACAGGACTGACCCCAAGAACTGGGCGGCTTGGTGGGTCATCTGTGAGTCAACCCGCCCAGGTGATTGTTAGCAAAGCAGACTCTCCCGGAGCTTTCAGGGATCGCAGGCTTGCACGCCCGCCATCCTAGTCACCTGGCAGACCCAATTAACAGTCATAGCCCTAGGGGAACTTTGCTCGGACCTTGACCTCCCAGGCTTTTGCCTGGACTCAGGGACTGGGCGGCCAGGCTAACCTTGTGTGCGACAGCCCGGTTGGCGGATCGGCTGCCCAGCGGAGTGAGCAGAACACAGGGGAGGTCACAGTAGCATACACCGTCAGCACTCCCTGGGGGTGCACACAGGCTCCATCTGGTCCACAGACACAATCTGGGGCAAGGCCTCAGGCAGAAGCCCTTAGCTCTACTCTCTCCGCTTCCGGATCCAGATCAGTCTGGGCGGCAGCATTACATCTCCAAGTCCTGCAAGTGGCTAGCTGGGCTTCCGGGCGGCCAGCAGGGAGAAGTCAGTGTGCTCCAGTGAATCCAGCGGGTCCCAGCCGGAGCCTTCGGGTGCCTGCTTTGGGATCTGAACAGCCTGGGCAGCAGCACACTGTCTACAAGCAGTGCAGGAGGTAAGCTGTGCACCAGAGGCCAACTGGGAAGGGGCAGCTTGCACTGGTGAGTCCAGCACTGACAAGATAAACTAACACCAGTGAGAACTAGATGGCAAAAGGCAAACGCAGGAACGTCACTAACAGAAATCAAGGCAATATGGCAACATCTGAACCCAATTCTCCTCTACCAACATGTCCTGGATACCCCATCACACCAGTAAAACAAGATTTGGATTTAAAATCACTGGTCATGATGCTGGTACAGGAACACATGAAGGACATACATAAAGAAATTCAGGAGAAAATGGATCAAAAGTTAGAAGCCCTTGCAAGGGAAACACAAAAATCATTGAAAGAAATCCAGGAGAATACAAAAGCCAACAAGGAGGAAATGCAAAAAACACTTAAAGAAATACAGGAGAACTTTGGTCAACAGGCTGAGGTCATGAAAGACGAAACACAAAAATCTCTTAAAGAAATACAGGAAAACACAAACATGCAAGTGAAGGAGCTAAGCAAAACCATCCAGGATCTAAAATCAGAAGTAGAAACAACTAAGAAAACTCAAAGGGAGACAACTTTGGAGATAGAAAGCCTTGGGAAGAAATCAGGGGACAGAGATGCAAATATCAACAACAGAATACAAGAGATAGAAGAAAGAATCTCAGATGCTGAAGATTCCATAGAAACCATGGACTCAACAGTTAAAGAAAATGCAAAATGCAAAAAGCTTGTAACCCAAAATATCCAGGAAATCCAGGACACAATGAGAAGACCAAACCTAAGGATTATAGGCATAGATGAGAGTGAAGATTTACAACTTAAAGGGCCAGCAAACATCTTCAATAAAATTATGGAAGAAAACTTCCCTAACCTAAAGAGAGAGATGCCCATGAATATACAAGAAGCCTACAGAACTCCAAACAGACTGGACCAGAACAGAAATACTTCCCGTCACATAATAATCAAAACACCAAATGTTCTAAACAAAGAAAGAATACTAAAGGCAGTAAGAGAAAAAGGCCAAGTAACATATAAAGGAAGACCTATCAGAATCACAGCAGACTTTTCACCTGAGACTATGAAGGCTAGAAGGTCCTGGGCAGATCTCATGCAGACTCTAAGAGAACACAAATGCCAACCAAAACTACTATATCCAGCAAAACTCTCAATCACCATAGATGGAGAAACTAAGATATTTCATGACAAAACCAAGTTTACCCAATATCTATCCACAAACCCGGCCCTAAAAAGGATAATAGGAGGACAACACCAATACAAGGAGGGAAACTTCACCCTGGAAAAAGCAAGATAGTAACCTTTCATCAAACCCAAAAGAAGTTAAGCATTCAAATTTAAAAAAATAACGTCAAAAATGATAGGAAGTAACAATCACTATTCCTTAATATCTCTTAACATCAATGGACTTAACGCCCCAATAAAAAGACACAGACTAACTGAATGGATATGTAAACAGGACCCTACATTTTGCTGCTTACAGGAAACACACCTCAGGGTCAAAGACAAACACTACCTTAGAGTAAAAGGCTGGAAGACAATTTTACAAGCAAATGGTCTCAGGAAACAAGCTGGAGTAGCCATTTTAATATCAGATAAAATTGACTTTCAACCCAAAGTCATCAAAAGAGACCCTGAGGGACACTTCTTGCTGGTCAAAGGAAAAATACAAAAAGAAGAACTGTCAATACTGAACATCTATGCCCCAAACGCAAGGGCACCCTCTTTCGTAAAAGAAACTTTATTAAAACTCAAAGCACACATTGCACCTAACACAATAATTGTGGGTGACTTCAACACTGCACTTTCCTCAATGGACCGATCAGGAAAACAGAAACTAAACAGGGACACAATGAAACTAATTGAAGCTTTGGACCAATTAGATTTAACATATATAGAACATTCTATCCTAAAACAAAAGAATATACCTTTTTCTCAGCACCTCATGGTGCCTTCTCCAAAATCGACCATATAATTGGTCACAAGACAGACCTCAACAAATATAAGAAGATCGAACTAATCCCATGCCTCCTATCTGATCACTATGGAGTAAAAGTGGTCTTCAATAGCAACAGAAACAACAGAAAGCCCACATACACGTGGAAACTGAACAATACTCTACTCAATGATACCTTGGTCAAGGAAGAAATAAAGAAAGAAATTAAAGACTTTTTAGAACACAATGAAAATGAAAACACAACATACCCAAATCTATGGGACACAATGAAAGCAGTGCTAAGAGGAAAACTCATAGCCCTGAGTGCCTCCAAAAAGAAAATGGAGAGAGCATACATTACCAGCTTAATGACACACCTGAAAGCCCTAGAACAAAAAGAAGCTATTTCACCCAGGAGGAGTAGAAGGCAGGAAATCATCAAACTCAGGGCCGAAATCAATCAAGTAGAAACAAAGAGAACCATACAAAAAATCAACAATACCAGGAGCTGGTTCTTTGAGAAAATCAACAAGATAGATAAACCCTTAGCCAGAATGACCAAAGGGCACAGAGAAAGTATCCAAATTAACAAACTTAGAAATGAAAAGGGAGATATAACAACGGAAACTGAGGAAATCCAAGAAATCATCAGATCCTACTACAAGAGCCTATACTCAACACAACTGGAGAATCTGGAGGAAATGGACAATTTCCTTGACAGATACCAAATACCAAAATTAAATCAGGACCAACTAGACCATCTAAACAGTCCCATAATGCCTAAAGAAATAGAAGGAGTCATAGAAAGTCTTCCAACCAAAAAAAGCACAGGACCAGATGGCTTCAGTGCAGAATTCTACCAGACCTTCAAAGAAGAGTTAACACCAATACTCTTCAAACTATTCCACAAAATAGAAACAGAAGGAACACTACCCAATTCCTTCTACGAAGCCACAATTACGCTGATACCAAAGCCACACAAAGATACAACAAAGAAAGAGAACTTCAGACCAATTTCCCTTATGAACATCGATGCAAAAATACTCAATAAAATTCTTGCCAACCGAATCCAAGAACACATCAAAACGATCATCCACCATGATCAAGTAGGCTTTATCCCGGGAATGCAGGGTTGGTTCAATATACGGAAATCCATCAATACAATCCACTACATAAACAAACTCAAAGAACAAAACCACATGGTCATTTCATTGGATGCTGAAAAAGCATTTGACAAAATTCAGCATCCCTTCATGCTTAAAGTCTTGGAGAGAACAGGAATTCAAGGCCCATACCTAAACATAGTAAAAGCAATATACAGCAAACCGGTAGCCAGCATCAAACTAAATGGAGAGAAACTTGAAGCAATCCCACTGAAATCAGGGACCAGACAAGGCTGCCCCCTTTCTCCTTATCTTTTCAATATTGTACTTGAGGTACTAGCTCGGGCAATTCGACAACATAAGGAGGTCAAAGGGATACAAATTGGAAAGGAAGAAGTCAAACTATCATTATTTGCAGACGACATGATCGTCTACCTAAGTGACCCAAAGAACTCCACTAGAGAGCTCCTACAGCTGATAAACAACTTCAGCAAAGTGGCAGGTTATAAAATCAACTCAAGCAAATCAGTGGCCTTCCTATACTCAAAGGATAAGCAGGCTGAGAAAGAAATTAGGGAAATGACCCCCTTCACAATAGCCACAAACAGTATAAAGTATCTTGGGGTGACTCTTACCAAACATGTGAAAGATCTGTATGACAAGAACTTCAAGACTCTGAAGAAGGAAATGGAAGAAGACCTCAAAAAATGGGAAAACCTCCCATGCTCATGGATCGGTAGAATCAATATAGTTAAAATGGCCATTTTGCCTAAAGCACTATACAGATTCAATGCAATACCCATCAAAATCCCAACTCAATTCTTCACAGAGTTAGAAAGAGCAATTATCAAATTCATCTGGAACAACAAAAAACCCAGGATAGCTAAAACTATTCTCAGCAACAAAAGGAAATCTGGGGGAATCAGTATCCCTGACCTCAAGCAATACTACAGAGCAATAGTGTTAAAAACTGCATGGTACAGTGACAGGCAGGAGGATCAATGGAACAGGATTGAAGATCCAGAAATGAACCCACACACCTATGGACATTTGATCCTCGACAAAGAGGCTGAAAACATCCAATGGAAAAAAGATAGCCTTTTCAACAAATGGTGCTGGTTCAACTGGAGGTCAGCATGCAGAAGAATGGGAATTGATCCATCCTTGTCTCCTTGTACTAAGCTCAAATCCAAATGGATCAAGGACCTCCACATAAAGCCAGACACTCTGAAGCTAATAGAAAAGAAACTGGGGAAGACCCTTGAGGACATCGGTACAGGGAGAAAGTTTCTGAACAGAACACCAATAGCGTATGCTCTAAGAGCAAGAATTGACAAATGGGACCTCATAAAATTACAAAGTTTCTGTAAGGCAAAGGACACCATCAAGAGGACAAATCGGCAACCAACAAATTGGGAAAAGATCTTCACGAATCCTACATCAGATAGAGGGCTAATATCCAATATATATAAAGAACTCAAGAAGTTAGACTCCAGAAAACCAAACAACCCTATTAAAAAATGGGGTACAAAGTTAAACAAAGAATTCTCACCTGAAGAACTTCGGATGGCGGAGAAGCATCTTAAAAAATGCTCAACTTCATTAGTCATTAGGGAAATGCAAATCAAAACAACCCTAAGATTTCATCTTACACCAGTCAGAATGGCTAAGATTAAAAATTCAGGAGACAGCAGGTGTTGGAGAGGGTGTGGAGAAAGAGGAACACTCCTCCACTGCTGGTGGGGTTGCAAATTGGTACAACCACTCTGGAAATCAGTCTGGCGGTTCCTCCGAAAACTGGGCACCTTACTTCCAGAAGATCGTGCTATACCACTCCTGGGCATATACCCAGAAGACTCCCCACCATGTAATAAGGATACATGTTCTACTATGTTCATAGCAGCCCTATTTGTAATTGCCAGATGCTGGAAAGAACCCAGGTATCCCTCAACAGAAGAATGGATGCAAAAAATGTGGTATATCTACACAATGGAGTACTATTCAGCCATTAGAAACAATGAATTCATGAAATTCTTAGGCAAATGGATGGAGCTAGAGAATATCATACTAAGTGAGGTAACCCAGACTCAAAAGGTGAATCATGGTATGCACTCACTAATAAGTGGATATTAACCTAGAAAACTGGAATACCCAAAACATAATCCACACATCAAATGAGGTACAAGAAGAAAGGAGGAGTGGCCCCTGGTTCTGGAAAGACTCAGTGAAACAGTATTCAGCAAAACCAGAACGGGGAAGTGGGAAGGGGTGGGTGGGAGGACAGGGGAAGAGAAGGGGGCTTGCGGGACTTTCGGGGAGTGGGGGGCTGGAAAAGGGGAAATCATTTGAAATGTAAATAAATTATATCGAATAAAAAAAAAAGATGCTTCTAGAATTGGAGTTGTTTTCATGGATCATTGCCAAGGGCATACTGATGACTAAGGCCTTTCTGACGGCTGAGTCATGGTTGCTGGCCCTCTGCTTTCCTGCTTCTTTATTCTGTAAGTTGTAAATCACTAAGACATGACCTTGTTCTGAAGGTAACCCAGCTCTCTTGCCCAACAGGCCACCTTTGTGAAAGTGTCAAACCGCCAAGGAACACCAACCATCTTTGTATAATGGAAGATGGCAGAGCAATGTGTAATGTGTGCATTCCAGCTGACTTTGCTATAAAGAAGAACTAAAGTTTCTGTTCTCCGCCTTCTAACACCCAGCTGCTGACACTTACAGAAGAAGGCTCCTGGATACACTATTTCTGTTCTTCACAGTCTGTAAACTGTACAGACTGGAAACTTGCCACCATCTTTTCCCCCTAACTGCCTACCTGATAACTGACCTCTTTTCTAAACTCATAAAGTGACACTGGGCATGCTTGGTGGAAATATTTGCAACAAAAGCTGGAAAATCCCATGTACCTAGGCAACAAATGTTCTGTCTCAATGATGACTTCCTGAGTTTCTCAGTCATGAAGTTTTTGGCCTTATAAGATCAGGTTGGTGAAATAGTTTCAGGGACTGTGGTACAGTTCCAGTCATGCACAGCAGGTAAGCAACCCTTGGGTTCCCTAATCATACAGTCTACATGCCATCTTTTGGTACTGAATTAGGAAGACAGTGTGTCTAGGCCCAGTATTTTGATGCAAGCTTATACCACTCTATAAAACATGTTTAGTTTCCCTAATGATTCTTCTGCACTGAGTCATTCTCTCTGGCCCTGGACGCTAACACATCCCCTAACAAGATTGGTCTCCATTCTTTGTGTATCACCACAGCACGTGGCATCCACAGTTGGCTATTTTTATCACCTCTGTACCAGGCTTTCAAAAATGACTTTAAAATAAGAGAAAGGAGCTTTATCTGTTTGGAGGCTGCACTGAGGTAGAGTTGATATGCAGTGCATTGCACACATTGAAAGTACACAGCCTGATGAGTTGGACAGGTGTGCATTGGTGAGACCATCTGATCCAATTCCGCTATCACACATTTGCTTTTGTCAGTTTAAGAAACTCTTCTCTAAATGGAATTACACAGAGTTAAACAATCTTGCTGGAACACTCATTTAGAGAATCACCCAATGTTTGCATGAGTCAGTAGGTTATTCTTTTCTGTTCTTTTCTTTTTCCTGATTCATGGTGGTATCCTCACAGATAGATGGCTATGCCGGGTTCTGATCATCCCATATTCTTGCTAACATTTAGTTCTGTCTTTAATTTTAGTCATTCTAGAGGAGGTGTGCTGTTGGCTTGCTTTGGTTTTAATTTGGGTCACCATAACAAATTTGCTGATCACAATGTATATGCTTGATTGCTCTCTGTACATCTTTGCTGAAGTGTCTGTTCAAATGTTTGACCGCTTAAAATTTTTTAATTTAAAATTTTTTTATTCTTTAATTTTTTTTTAACAGTCCAGACTTTATCTCCCTCCTGGTCCATCTTCTGACTGTTTCACATTCCATATCTGCTCACCCCTCACCTCAGCACCTTCAAGAGGATGTTCCCCCTCACCCAACCAGGGGTCCCAAGTCTTTCAAGGGTTAGGTACATCTTCTCTGACTTAACCCAGACCCAGCAGTCCTCTGTTGTATATGTGTTGGGGGCCTCATATCAGCTGGTGTATGCTGTCTGGTTGGTGGCTCTGGTTCTAAGATATCCTGGGGGTCCAGGTTAATTGAGACTACTGGTCTTCCTGTATGGTTGCCCTCCTCCTCAACTTCTTCTAGCTTTTCCCTAATTCAACCACAGGGGTCCCTGGCTTCTGTTCATTGGTTGGGTGTAAATGGAAGTTTGGTTGTCTTAGAGTTGGAAAATATTCTTCATAGAAGTTTGTATTAAAGCTAGACATCTGACACACTTCTTTAATCCCAGCACTCAGGAAGCAGAGACAGGTGGGTGTATGTGAGTTAGAGGCCAGCCTGATCTACATAGTGAGTTCTAGAGCTTCCGCAGATACATAGAGACCCTATCACATGAAAGAAAGAAAGAAGGGAAGGAAGGAATGAAGGAAGGAAGGAAGAAAGGAGAGAAAAACAAACAAATAAATAAATACATACTTACATACATACTTCTGTATTAATTATTTTCTGTTGCTGTAATAAAACACTGGCCAAAACCAACCTGGGGAAGAAAGAGCCCTGAGGGAAGCCATGGCAGGAACTTAAGGCTGGAACCTGCAAACAAGAAGTAGGGAAGAGACTATGGAGGAATGTGACTTCTGGGTTTGTTCCATAGCTCCCTCAACCTGCTTCCTACCACCACCCAGCTCTGGATATATCATGCATCAAACATCATATCATATACATATAAATATACATGTATATGATGCATAATATATGTTATATATTATATAAATAGATATATTTAAACTTACTTGATCTCAGTAAATCGACTCTTGTCAATGATATCTGATTCTTTTCAATGTTTTGCCCTGATTCTGATGAAAATATAACTTCTTTTTTCTTTTATTAGATATATTTTTTATTTACATTTCAAATGTTAACTCCTTTCCCAGTTTCCCAGCCTCCTGGATAGCCCCTATCCCATCCTTTCTCCCCCTGCTTCTATGAAGGTGTTCCTCCATCCACCCCCCTTCCATCTCCCCAGCTTTGATTCCCTTCATTGAGCCTTCATAGAACCAAGGACCTCTCCTCCCATTGATGCCTGACAAGGCTGTCCTCTGATACATATGGAGATGGAGCCATGTGTACTCCTTTGCTGATGACTTAGTCCCTGGGAGCGCTGGGGAGTCTAACCAGAGCTTGATTTCTTTGTTCTTTCTAGGAGGTTGCAAACCTCTTCAGCTCTTTCACTCCCTTCTCTAACTCCTCCATTGGGGACCCCGCTCAGCCCAATGGTTGGTTGTGAGCATCTGCCTCTGTATTTGTAAGGTTCTGGCAGGACTTTTCAGTAGACAGCCATATCAGGCTCCATTCAGCAAGCATTTCTTGGCATCTTGGCATTTCGTGTCGGGGTTTGGTAACTGTATATGGGATGAATCCCCAGGTGGGACAGTCCCTAGATGGCCTTACCTTCAGTCTCTACTCTACACTTTATCTACATATTTGCTCCTGTGAGTATTTTGTTCCCCTTCTCAGAAGAACCAAAGCACCCACACTTTGGTCTTCCTTCTTCTTGAGCTTCATTTGGACTGTGAATTGTATCTTGAGTATTCAGAACTTTGGGGCTAATATCCACTTATCAGTGAGTACATACCATCTCTCATGTTCTCATTCAGGATGATATTTTCCAGTTCCATCCATTTGCCTAAGAATTTTATGAATTAATCATTCTAAATAGCTGAATAGTACTCCATTGCATAAATGTGCCACATTTTCTGTATGCAGTCCTCTATTGAAGGATATCTGGGTTCTTTGCAGCTTCTGGCTATTATAAATAAGGCTGCTATGAACAAAGTGGATCATGTGTCCTTATTACATGTCGGAGCATCTTCTGGGTATATGTCCAGGAGGCTGGATCCTCACATAGTACTATATCCAGTTTTCTGAGGAGCTGCCATACTGATTTCCAGAGTGGTTGTACCAACATGCAATCCCACCAGCAATGGAGGAGAGTTCCCATCCTCTCCAGCATCTGCTGTAACTTGAGTTTTTGATTTTAGCCAAGTGACTTAGGGTGTGTAGGTTTATTTCTGGTTCTTCAATTCTATTCCATTGATCTTCCTATCTCTGTACCTATAAGATACAGTTTTTATCACTATTGTTCTGTAATACAGCTTGAGGTCAGGGATGGTGATTCCCCCAGAAGTTCTTTTATTGTTGAGAATAGTTTTTGCTATCCTGCATTTTTTGTTATTCCAAATGAATTTGGAGATGCTCTTTCTAACTCTATGAAGAATTAAGTTAGAATTTTGATGGGGATTGCACTGAATCTATATTTTGCTTTCGGCAAGATGGCCATATTTTCTATATTAATCCTGACAGTCCATGAGCATGGGAGATTTTTCCATCTTCTGAGATCTTCTTCCATTTCTTTCTTCAGAGACTTGAAGTTCTTGTTATACAGATCTTTCACTTGTTTGGTTAGAGTCACACCAAGGTATGTAATATTATTTGTGACTATCGTGAAGGGTGTCATTTCCCTAATTTCTTCTCAGTCTGTTTCTCCTGTGAGTAGAGGAAAGCTACTGATTTGTTTGAGTTGATTTTATATCCAGCCACTTTACAGAAGTTGTTTATTGGGTTTAGGAGTTCTCTGGTAGAATTTTTGGGGTCACTTAAGTATAAGATCATATAAATAGTGATATTTTGACTTCTTCCTTTCCAATTTGTATCCATTTGACCTCCTTTTGTTGTTTAATTGCTCTAGCTAGAACTTCAAGTATTATATTGAATAGATAGGGAACGAGTGGGCAACCTTGTTTAGTCCCTGATTTTAGTGGGATCACTTCACATTTCTCTCCATTTAGTTTAATGTTGGCTACTGGTTTGCCATATATTGGTTTTACTATGTTTGGGTATGGGCCTCGAATTCCTGATGTTTCCAAGACTTTTAACATGAAGGGATGCTGAATATTGGCAAATTCTTTTCAGCATGTAATGAGATGATCACGTGGTTTTTTCTTTGAGTTTGTTTATGTAGTGTATTACATTGATGGATTTCCATATATTCTACCATGTCTGCATCACCTACTTGATCTTGGTGAATGATTGTTTTGATGTATTCTTGGGATCTGTTGGCAAGAATTTTATTGAGTATTTTTGTATCAATGTTCATATGGGAAATTGGTCTGAAGTTCTCTTTTTTTGTTTGGTCTTTGTTATGTTTAGGTATAAGTCTAATTGTGGCTTTATAGAATGAATTGTGTAGTGTCCCTTCTGTTTCTATTTTGTGGAATAGTTTGAAGAGTATTGGTATTAGGTCTTCTTTGAAGGTCTGATAGAATTCTCCGTTAAACCCATCTGGTCCTGGTCCTTCTTTGTTGGGAGACTATTAATGACTGCTTCTATTTCTTCAGGGGTTATGGAACTGTTTACATGGTTTATCTGATCCTGTTTTAAGTTTGGCACCTGATATGTGTCTAGAAAATTATCCATTTCATCCAGATTTTCCAATTTTGTTGAGTATAAGCTTTTGTAGTAGGATCTGATGATTTTTTGAATTTTCACGGTTGCCATTGCTATGTCTCCCTTTTCGTTTCTGATTTTATTAATTTGGGTACTATCTCTGTGCCCTCTGGCTAGTCTGGCTAAGAGTTTATCAATCTTATTTATTTTCTCAAAGAACTAGCTCCTGGTTTGGTTGATTCTTTGTATAGTTTTTTTTTCCAATTTTGTTGATTTCAGCCCTAAATTTGATTATTTCCTGCTGTCTACTCATCTTGGGTGTATTTGCTTCCTTTTGTTCTAGAGCTTTCAGGTGTGCTGTCAAGCTGCTACTGCAAGCTCTCTCCAGTTTCTTTTTGGAGGCACTTAGAGCTATGAGTTTTCCTCTTAGCACTGCTTTCATTGTGCCCTATAAGTTTTGGTATGATGTGTCTTCATTTTCATTAAATTCTAAAAAGTCTTTAATTTCTTTCTTTAGTTCTTTCTTGACCAAGTTTTCATTTAGTAGAGTGTTGTTCAGCTTCCACGTGTATGTGTGTTTTCCATTGTTTTTGTTGGAATTTAAGACCAACCTTAGACTGTGCTGATCTGATAGGGTGCATGGGATTATTTCAATCTTCTTGTATCTGTTGAGGCCTGTTTTGTGACCAATTATATGGTCAGTTTGGAGAAGGTACCATGGGATGCTGAGAAGAAAGTATATTCTTTTGTTTAGGGTGGAATGTTCTGTAAATATGTTAGATCCATTTGGCTCATTACTTCTGTTAGTTTCATCATGCTCTGTTTAGTTTCTGTTTCCATGATCTGTCCATTGCTGAGCGTGGGGTGTTGAAGTCTCCTACTATTTTTTTTTCATTTTTTCTTCAATATATTCTTTATTTATATTTCAAATGATTTCCCCTTTCCTTGATCCCCCCTCCCCGCAAGTCCCATAAGCCCTCTTCCCATCCCCCTGTTCCCCCATCCACCCCTCCCCAATTCCCTGTTCTGGTATTCCCCTACACTGCTACACTGCTGCACTGAGCCTTTCCAGAACCAGGAGCCACTCCTTCCTTCTTCTTGGACATCATTTGATATATGGATTTTGGCTTGGGTATTCCAAGCTTCTAGGCTAATATCCGCTTATCGGTAAGTGCATACCATGAGTGTTCTTTTGAGACTGGGTTACCTCACTTAGGATGATGTTCTCCAGCTCCAACCATTTGTCTAAGAATTTCATTAATTCATCGTTTCTAATGGCTGAATAGTACTCCATTGTGTGTGTGTGTGTGTGTGTGTGTGTATATATATATATATATATATATATATATATATATATCTCACATTTTTGTATCCATTCCTCCGTTGAGGGACATCTGGGTTCTTTCCAGCTTCTGTCTATTATAAATAGGGCTGCTATGAACATAGTGGAGCATGTGTCCTTATAGCATGCTGGGGAATCCTCTGGGTATATGCCCAGGAGTGGTATAGCAGGGTCCTCCAGAAGTGTCATACCCAGTTTTCTTAGGAACCACCAGACTGATTTCCAAAGTAGTTGTACCAGCTTGCAACCTCACCAGCAATGGAGGAGTGTTCCTCTTTCTCCACATCCTCACCAACACATGCTATCTCCTGAGTTTTTAATCTTAGCCATTCCTGACTGGTGTGAGGTGAAATGTCAGGGTTGTTTTGATTTGTATTTCCCCAATGACTAATGATGTTGAACATTTCTTAAGGTGCTTCTCAGCCATTTGAAGCTCTTCAAGTGAAAATTCTTTGTTTAGCTCTGTACCCCACTTTTTAATAGGGTTATTTGGTTTTCTGGTGTCTAACTTCTTGAGTTCTTTGTATATATATTAGATAGTAGCCCCCTGTCAGATGTAGGGTTGGTGAAGATCTCTTTCCAATTTGTTGGTTGCTGTTTTGTCCTTTTGATAGTGTCCTTTGCCTTACAGAAACTTTGTAATTTTATGTGGTCCCATTTGTCAATTCTTGATCTTAAAGCAAAAGCTATTGGTGTTCTGTTCAGGAACTGTCCCCCTGTGCCCATGTCCTCAAGGGTCTTCCCCAGTTTCTTTTCTATTAGTTTCAGTGTGTCTGGCTTTATGTGGAGGTCCTTGATCCACTTGGAGTTGAGCTTAGTACTCCCACTATTATTATGTGGGGTGCGATATGTATTTTGAGATTTAGGAAAGTTTCTTTTATGAATGTGGGTACCCTTACATTTGGAGCATAGATGTTTAGAATTGAGAGTTCATCTTGGTAGATTTTTTTCTTTCAAAGTGTCCTTCCTTGTCTTTTTTGACAACTTTTGGTTGAAAGTTGATTTTATTCAATATTAGAATGGCTACTCCACCTTGTTTCTTGGGACCATTTGCTTGGAAAATTGTTTTCCAACCTTTTACTCTGAGGTAGTGTCTGTCTTTGTCACTGAGGTGCATTTCCTGTATGCCACAAAATGTTGGTCCTGTTCATGTATCTAGTCTGTTAGTCTATGTCTTTTTAGTGGGGAATTGAATCCATTTATATTAAGAGATATAAAGGAAAAGTAATTGTTACTTCCTTTTATTTTTGTTGTTAGAGGTGGAATTATGTTTGTGCGGCTATTTTCTTTTGGATTTGTTGAAAGAGTGCCTTCTTGGTTTTTTCTTTCTTTCTCTCTCTCTCTCTTTCTTTCTTTCTTTCTTTCTTTCTTTCTTTCTTTCTCTTTCTAACAATCTATTTTTTGTTATTTTTTTGAAGTAAAAACACTTTATGATAAAATTAAAGTTACATGGAAAATACTTCAGATAAACAGGTTAAAGTTGACAATTTTCATGGAAAATTAAAGAGTAAAGTAGTAGACATGTAAAACATTGCTAAATTAATTGAAATATGGGATAGAAACATTTTATCATAGAATTGAAGATTTACGTGGAGAATATTTCTGATAAAATTGTAGAAAAATGTAGAAAAGCATGTTAGAATTGAAGATTATCATGGAAAATTTTATATAGATATAATAACAGTAGGCATAAAAGTATTCCTAAATTGATTGAAAGTGGAATTATAAACATTTTCTGATAAACTTGAAGATTTACATGGAAAATATTTCTGATAAAATTGAAAAAATATATAGAAAGACATGTTAAAATTAAAGATTATCATGGAAATTATATGATAAAATGATAGGCATAAAGATAACTCTAAGTTGATTGAAGGTGGAATTATAAACATTCTCAGATAAAATTGAAGATTTACATGGAAAATATTTCTGGTAAAATTCAAGAAATATATAGACAAACATGTTAAAATTGACTATTTCATAGAAAATTTTACATATAAAATGGTAGGTATAAAAACTCCTTCTAAATTAATTGAAGGTGTAATTAGAAACATTTGTGATAAAATCAAAGATTTACATTGAAAAAATTTCTGATAAAATAGAGGAAATATATAGAAAGTCATTAAAATTGAAGATTATCATGAAAAATAATGCAGATAAAATGGTAGGCATAAAAAATAATAAATTAATTAAAAAGGAAATTACAAACATTTTCTGATAAAATTGAAGATTTACATGAGAATTATTTTGTTAGTCTATGTCTTTTTATTGGGGAGTTGAGTCTATTGTTGTTCAGAGATATTAAAGAATAGTGATTGTTGCTTCCTGCTATTTTTGATGTTATTTTTATGTTTGTGTGGGTATCTTTTTTTGGGTTTGTTGGAAGAAGATTACTTTCTTGCTTTTTCTAGGGTGTAGTTTCCCTCCTTGTGTTGGCATTTTCCATCAATTATCTTTTGTAGGGCTGGATTTGTGGACAGATATTATGTAAATTTGGTTTTATCATGGGATATCTTGGTTTCTCCATCTATGATGATTGAGAGTTTTGATGGGTATAGTAGCCTGGGCTGGCATTTGTGTTCTCTTAAGGTCTGTATGAGATCTGCCCAGGATCTTCCAGCTTTCATGGTCTCTGGTGAGAAGTTTGGTGTGATTCTGATAGGTCTGCCTTTATAAGTGACTTACCCTTTTTCCATTACTGCTTTTTTCGTTTGTTTGTTTGTTTTTGTTTTTGTTTTTTTGAGACAGGGTTTCTCTGTGTAGCCCTGGCTGTCCTGGAACTCACTCTGTAGACCAGGCGGCCTCAAACTCAGAAATCTGCCTGCCTCTGCCTCCCAAGTGCTGGGATTAAAGGCGTGTGCCACCACTGCCCGGCCCTTATTACTTTCAATATTCTTTGTTTAGTGAATTTGGTGTTTTGATTATTTTGTGCCAGGAGGACTTTCTGTTCTGGTCCAGTCTGTTTGGAGTTCTGAAGGCTTCTTGTATGTTCATGGGCATCTCTTTCTCTAGGTTATGGAAGTTTTCTTTTATAATTTTGTTGAAGATATTTACTAGACCTTTAAGATGTAAATCCTCGCTCTGGTCTATACCTATAATCTTTAGGTTTGGTCTTCTCATTGTGTCCTAGATTTCCTGGATGTTTTGGGTTACCAGCTTTATGCATATAGCATTTTATTTGACTGTTGAGTCAATGTTTCTATGGTATCTTCAGCACCTGAGGTTCTTTCTTCCATCTCTTTTAGTCTGTTGTTGATGCTTGTATCTATGACTCCTGAATTCTTTCCAAGGGTTTCTATTTCCAGAGATGTCTTACTCTGTGATTTCTTTATTGTTTCTACTTCCACTTTTAGATCCTGGATGGTTTTGTTCAGTTCCTTCACTTGATTGTTTGTGTTTTCCTGTAATTCTTTAAGGGATTTTTATGTTTCTTCTTTAAGGGCTTTTGCCTGTTGGCCCATGATCTTTTGTCTTTCTTTAAGGGATTTTTTTGTGTTTCCTTTTTAAGGACTTTTACCTGTTGACTGACGTTCTCCTGTATTTCTTTAAGAAAGTAATTTAAATCTTTCTTGAAGCCCTCTATCAGCGTCATGAGATACGATTTTAAATTCAACTCTTGCTTTTCCTGTTGGGGTATCTGGGACTTGCTGTTGTGGGAGAACTGTGTTCTGATGTCGACATGTGGCCTTGGCTTCTGTTGGTGTGATTCTTGTGCTTGCCTTTTGCCATCTGGTGCTAGTTGTGGTTGTTGTCTCTGGCTGGAGTTTATTCCTCCTGTGTGCCTGTAAGCCTGTGTCCTTAATCCTCTGAGCTCAAAAGTGAAAGCACTGCTGGGAGATCACTCTCTTCTGGCGGGCTATACAAAGAAGGCTGTGGAGTTTCCAGGCTCCCTGGTGTAAATGGCAGCAGGAAGACTTCTGTCCCAGCTGCTCCACTGATCTTAGGCCCTGTGTGCTCCTAGCTGGTCCCCTCCAGAGAAAAGGTGGAGATCTTACCTCTGTGCTCAGAAGTGAAAGCACTGCTGGGAGATCACTCTCTCCTGGTGTGCTATTCACAGAAGGCTGTGGAGTCTCCCCCTTCTTGGTTTTTCTAGGGTGTAGTTTCCATCTTTGTGTTGGTATTTTCCACCTATTATCCTTTGTAGAGCTAGGTCTATAGAAAGATTTTGTGTAAATTTGATTTTGCCATGGAATATCTTATTTCCTCCATCTGTAATAATTGAGAGTTTTACTGTGTATAATAGCCTGGGCTGGCATTTATGTTCTCTTAGGGTCTGTATGACATCTTCCCAGGATCTTCTAGCTTTCATAGTTTCTGTTGAGAAGTCTGGTGGTGTAATTCTTTTTTTTTTTAATATCTGTTAATTTTTTTTTTTTGGTTTTTTGTTTTTATTATTTTCTATATTCTTTGTTTACATTCCAAATGATTTTCCCTTTCCCGGTTCCCTCTTCATCATAAGTCCCATAAGCCCTCTTCCCTCTGCCCGTTCCCCAATCAGCCCCCTCCCACTTCTCTGTCCTGGCAATCCCCTACAATGCTGCATTAAGCCTTTCCAGGACCAGGACCCTCTCCTTCCTTCTTCTTGGGAATGATTTGATATGTGAGTTGTGTCTTGGGTATTCAGAGCTTCTGGGCTAATATCCACTTATCAATGACTGCATTCCATGTGTGTTCTTTTGTGAGTGAGTTACCTCACTTAGGATGATATTTTCTAGTTCCAACCATTTGCCTAAGAACTTCATGAATTCATTGTTTTTAATTGCTGAGTAGTATTCCATTGTGTAAATATACCACATTTTCTGTATCCATTCCTCCATTGAGGGACATCTGGGTTCTTTCCAACTTCTGGCTATTATAAATAAGGCTGCTAAGAACATAGTGGAGCATGTATCCTTATTGCATGCGGGGGAATCCTCTGGGTATATGCCCAGGAGTGGTGTAGCAGGGTCCTCCAGAAGTGTCATGCCCAGTTTTCTGAGGAACCACCAGACTGATTTCCAGAGTGGTTGTACCAACTTGCATTCCCACCAGCAGTGGAGGAGTGTTCATATTTCTCCACATCCTTGCCAACACATGCTGTCTCCTGAGTTTTTAATCTTACCCATTCTGACTGGTGTGAGGTGAAATCTCAGGGTTGTTTTGATTTGCATTTCCCTAATGATTAATGATGTTGAATATTTCTTAAGATGCTTCTCAACCATTTGAAGCTCTTCAGGTGTGAATTCTTTGTTTAGCTCTGTACCCCATTTTTTAATAGGGTTATTTTGTTCTCTGGAGTCTAATGTCTTCTGTTGTTCGTATATATTGGATATTAGCCCTCTGTCAGATGTAGGGTTGGTGAAGATCTTTTCCCAATTTGTTGGTTGCTGTTTTGTCCTTTTGATAGTATCCTTAGCCTTACAGAAACTTTGTAGTTTTATGGGGTCCCATTTGTCAATCCTTGATCTTATAGCATAAGCTATTGGTGTTTTGTTCAGGAACTTTCTCCCTGTGCCCATGTCCTCAAGGGTCTTCCCCAGTTTCTTTTCTATTAGTTTCAGTGTGTCTGGTTTTATGTGGAGTCCTGGATTTCCTGGATGTTTTGGGTTAGGAGCTTCTTACATTTTGCATTTTCTTTGACTGTTGTGTCAATGTTCTCTATGGTATCTTCTGCACCTGAGATTCTCTCTTCTATCTCTTGCATTCTGTTGCTGATTTTTCCATCTATGGGTCCTGTTCTCTTTCCTAGGTTTTCTACCTCCAGGGTTGTCTCTCTTTGTGATTTCTTTATTGTTTCTATTTCCATTTTTATGTCTTAAATGGTTTTGTTCATTTCCTTCACCTGTTTGTGTTTTCTTGTAATTCTTTAAGAGATTATCGTATTTCCCTTTTTAAATGGCTTCTAGCTGTTTACCTGTGTTTTCCTGTATTTCTTTAAGGGAGTTATTTATGTCCTCCTTAAAGTCCTCTATCATCATTGTGAGAAGTGATTTTAGATCTAAATCTTGTTTTTCTTGTGTTGTGGTGTATCCAGGACTTGCTATGGTGGGAGAATTGGGTTCTGATGATGCCCCATTACCTTGGTTTCTTTTGCTTATGTTTTCACACTTGTCCCCCGCCATGTGATTATCTCTAATGCTGCCTTCCCTCGTTATATGTGACTGTAGCCTGTCCTTACTGTCATTCTGGTTATATCAGAACTCCGCAGAGTCCAACTGTGTCTGTGGTCCTGTGATTCTGTGATCCTGTGATCCTGAGACCCTGAGTGTGTCAGAGCTCCTGGGAGTCAAGCTGCCTCTGGGCCCTAGGATCATGGTGTGACCAAGCTCCCGGGATCCTGGGATCCTGGTATTCTAGGATCCTGGACATATTACAGTGCCTGGGAGTGGAGCTTCCTCTGGGTGTTGCGGGCAGGGCTGACTGTGGAGTTTGCTTCCAACATAAACCCACCCAGACTGGAAGGAACTCCTGCCACAGGTCAGGCAGGGTTCCTGCATCCCTGGGTTTTGCTGGTCCCAGTTTCTCCCTGTGGTGTTGGGACAGATGTTAAGTCCTCCTCACCTCTGCTCCTTTGATCCTGGGCATGTTAGAGCTCCTGGGAACGAAGGATCCTCTGGATGTTGTGGGGCTGGATGGGGAGTTCGTTCCCAAAGTAAACCAGCCCAGACCGGCAGGCAATAATATACCTTCCTTTACTCTGTTTTGCTTCAGTTTTCTTTCTCTCTTTCTTTTTTTTTTTTTCTATTTTTGCTTTTACTTGTCTCCTCATACCTTTGTAATTAAGACTTTTGTAGACACATGCATTTATTGGGGTTATTTTTCTTTTCTTTTCTTTTTTAAATCTATTCTATAATTTCTGTCTTTTACTTTGAACACGGAGACCATTTAATTAGGTGTAATTAAATGTTAACACACCGAGTTGGGGATTAAATATGTCATTTTACCTTTATCATCTATTTGCTCTCTGTCTACTTCCCTGCCACCTTCTTATTGATTAGATATTCCATGTTAATTTCCTTAGAGTGCTTTTGTGTGTCTTACATTGTTTGTACCTAATTGTCCTTCTGTATATGTCAGTTCATTAGTGCAAGAGCTGTGCAGATGCACTGCCTCCTTTACATCTCCTTACCCTCCACACTAATGGTTTAATTATATCAAATACTTGGTCTGCATACATTGAGAACTGCACACATTGACACATTGCTATACTTTTTGTTTAAAGCTCTTGTGTGGACAAAGAAAGCCTATTTGTTTATAAATTATACTCTCACTATTTCGCTTCCTTCCTTGTTGTTTTTAGTTTTCTTTCTCTTCAGAGAGGTTCCATTAAAAATTCCTTCTAAGGAGTATCTTGATGTGACATCAGCAGACATCTCAACGTATACACTGAGAGGGTAGACATAGATGAAGGGTTATAGGCAGTTAATAACTGCTGGAGAGGAAGATTCGGTCTTCACCAGGGATAAGCTTCTGATTGGCTATTCAATGCCAAGTGGTCATCCTACAGCATATACACACAAGCAACACTAATGAAACCATCATGTTGGATTTATATATTTATTTGCATGTGTGTTTATGTGTATAGCAATAATAATTTTTTAAAAGAGGTCATGACTTTGAGAGGGAGCTGGGAGCACAGAGGGTTTGGTGGGAGGGGTAAATAATATAAATACAACACACACATTATATACAAGTTTTAAAATAAATAAAAAAGAAGATCTTGTAAAGTAGATCTCCTGGTGATAACATCTCTAGTGCTCCTTTTTTTAGAGAATATCTTGATTTTCCCTTTATTGCTAAAGAGTTAATTTTGATGAATATATTAACCAGATTCAGAGTTGGAGTTCTATCAATATTTAAAAATCCCAGTCTTAATATGTTTTCCTGTTACTATGATAAAATATCTAGCTTAATCAACTTAAAATAAGGAAGCTACTTTGGCTTATGGTTCTTGAAGTTTGAATCCATAGTCAATAAAGAAAAAAAAACAATTCAAGCCTGACTATAACATTTAAGAATTTAGAACTTTTCATCATACCAAGCCTAAGACTATAGGATAGAAGCTGGAACGAACCCAGATGTTCTTCAATAGAGGAATGGATATAGAATCTGTGGTTTATATATGCAATGGAGTACTATTCAGCTATTAAAAACAATGATTTCATGATATTCTTAGGCAAATGGATGGAACTAGAAAGCATCATCCTGAGTGAGGTAACCCAATCACAAAAGAATGCACATGGTATGCATTCACTGATAAGTGGATGTTAGCCCAAAAGCTCAAAATAAACAAGTTACAATTCACAGACCACAGGAAGCTCAAGAGGGAGGACTTAAGTGAGGGCACTTTGGTTTCTTTGAGAAAGGGAACAAAATACTCATAGGAGCAATAAAAGATACAAAGTGTGGAGCAGAAACTGAAGGAAAGGCCACCCAAAGGCTACCCTACCTGGGAATTCATCCTATAAACAGTTACAAAGCCTGACAATACTAGGGATGACAAGAAGCATATACCAAAAGGAGCATGCCATGGTTGTCTCCAGAGGGGCCCTGCCATAGCCTTACAAATACAGAGGCAGATGCTAGCTGTCAACCACTGGTCTGGGCGTGGGGTCCCCAATGGAGGAGCTTGAGGGTGGTCTGGAGGAGCTGAAGGAGTTTACAGCCCCATGGGAATAACAACGATGTAGGCCACCCAGATGCCCCAGGACTCCCAGGGACTAAACCATCAACCAAAGGATACACATGGTTCCAGCCAAAAATGAGGCAGAATGCCTTGTTGGGCATCAGTGGGAGGAGTGGTCCTTGGCCAGAGACTTGAATCAAGCCATGATATTTAGTAATTCTTAGATGAAGACACTTCTCTTGGAATATAAAGAAATCCAGAATTCAGAAAACACAGATAAAACATTTTGTATAATAGCAAAAATTCTAAACAAACACAGTAATACAATTTGGAATTTTTCCCAAATCAGATGTGGCTCAGGAAAACTATGCCCCAAGAAAGTTGCTTGCTAAATTAGACTCCAGAGAGCCAAATAACCCTATTAAAAATGGGGTACAGAGCTAAACAACGAATTTTCACCTGAGGAATATCAAATGGCTGAAAGCACCTAAAGAAATGTTCAACATCCTTAGTCATCAGGGAAATGGAAATCAAAACAACCCTGAGATTTCACCTCACACCAGTCAGAATGGTTAAGATTAAAAACTCAGGAGACAGCAGGTGCTGACGAGGATGTGGAGAAAGATGAACACTCCTCCACTGCTGGTGGAGTTGCAAGTTGGTACAACTACTCTGGAAATCAGTCTGGTGGTTCCTCAGGAAACTGGGCATGATACTACTGGGGGACCCTGCTATACCACTCCTGGGCATATTCCCAGAGGATTCCCTAGCATGTAATAAGGACACATGCTCCACTATGTTCATAGCAGCCAGAAGCTGAAAAGAACCCAGATGTCCCTCAACGGAGGAATGAATACAGAAAATGAGGTATATTTACACTATGGAATACTACTCAGCTGTTAAAAACAATGAATTCATGAAATTCTTAGGCAAATGGGTGGAACTGGAAAATATCATCCTAAGTGAGGTAACCCAATCACAAAAGAACACACATGGAATGCACTCAATGATTAGTGGATATTAGCCCAGAAGCTCAGAATACCCAAGAAAGAATTCACCTATCAAATGATGCCCAAGAAGAAGGAAGAAGCCCCTGGTCCTGGAAAGGCTTGATGCAGCAATGTAGGGGATTACCAGGACAAGGAAGTGGGAAGGGGTTGATTGGGGAATAGGGGGAGGGAAGAGGGCTTATGGGACTTTTGGGGAGGGAGGATTCAGGAATGGGGAAATCATTTGAAATGTAAATAAAGAATATATCTAATAAAAAAAGAGACTCTATAGGACAGAAGGAACTGATATATTTACTAAAAGCATAGGAAACCTATTTGATTAAACATGTTTAATGAAACAAGGGTAGATTTCCTAAACCCAGGGAAAGACATGCATTCAAAAATACAAGAGCATTTAGAACCTCAAGTAATATGAACAAAGAATAAATTTCCCAAAACATGCTATAGTCAAAATACTAAGATTATAGAGCAAATAAAATTAAAAACTGCTAGATGAAAATGCCAGTTTATTTACAAACTAGCTTACACCCAAACCACATCAGACTTCCCTGTGCTATAATGTCAGTCTTTGCAAATATGCAGCTACCAACCAAAATTATTATATCCAGAAAAATCTTTATTTTTAAATTGGTGGATAAAGAAGGACCTTCGAAGAAAACTACAAACTACAGTGGTTTATGGCTCTAACCCAGCATCACAGAAGGTACTTTAGGGATTTCTGTATATGGAGGAGGAAGAAAGCCACAAACACAGGAGATCACAAAACATAAATTCCACGCACAGAATGGATGAATAAAGAAGAAGCAGGGAAGAATGAACTATGTTCAGTGACAGTGCAGATAACATTCTTACAAACCCGGAACAGAACAAAACATTCCATTAGTCAGCAAACGACTCTCACTAATAACCCTAATGGTCTCAACTCTGCCTAAAAGATTCAGGATAGCCAGGATAATTCTCTCTGTGTCTGTCTCTCTGTCTCTCTGTCTCTCTGTCTCTGTCTCTGTCTCTCTCTCATACACTCACACACACACACACACACACACTCACACACAAAACAAAAACCAAAAACCAAAGAAACCTGAAGGAGTTCATAACCACTAAACTGGTTCCATAGCAGACCCCCTTTAGATTATAGCAGACCCCCTTTAGACTGAAGAGAAAAATAACTCATCTATGATGCTACAGGAAAGGACATGCTAGAAGACTAGGGAGTAGGGAAAACCAAACACTATGAAATCAACAAAATGACAGCAACTAGTACATCAATAAGAACTTTGAACAATAATGAACTCCATCCATGCTTTAATCTTGATTGCCAGGCTGATTGTATCTGGAATCATTTAAGAGACATGCTTTTGGGTAGGTCTCAGAACATCCTAGGGAGGATTTGCCCAGGAGAGAATCCTCTTAGAATGAGCAAAACCTTCCAGATATAGATACACAAAGAGAAAGCTCGCTTATCTATTGTTTCTTCCTGCTGGTTAGTGCATCTCTTATGCTGCTGCTGTGGCTGCTGCTCCCATCCATAACTGGCATTAGAACTCATCTTCTTCAGCCTCGATTGTGGACTGATGATCAGAAATTCTCCAGAAATCTTCCTACCCTTCACTAGCAAGCTAGAAGTGAAGCATCCAACATGGTAGACAGTAGTTCAGGTTCTTGACCTTTCTAGTATACAGATGGCCATTGGACTACCCAGCCCCTACTGTATAAACCCAACCAAGTAAGTCCTCTTTTATAGTATATACAGGTACATATTTATCCCATTATTTATTTTTCTCTAAAGAACTCTGGATAATACCAGGAGTGGTTCTAGAAAAACAGATTATTTTATAGATAAATTTCTCTACTGGGGAAGGTGATATCTGGATTTGGCTTTCCAGTTTGCTTAAACCTAAAGTCAGTAGACACCTCTAGAAGCGTGGAGAACACAGACAACTCATGATGTGGACTGTTGAAGTTCTGTTCAAGACCTAATTCCTCTCATCGTGTGTTATAGTTTCAATCTACCTTGGCAGCCTGCGTTTTCACTTAAACTGCCCAAAGCCACTCATTCGTCATGACTTCATTTGTGTGCCTCCTCCTTCCTCCCCGTGACTCTGTTCTGGTGGCCTTCGCTAATGGTTTGCTAGATGTCAGTCAATGTGCTGTTGATGTATTATATAAACAAGATAACATGAAACATGTGACGTATATTGTTTAGTGTTGGGTTTTGGGGGGGGGAATTAAGAGACGATGTGGCTCTAGAGAGAGAAACAGACTGTCCATTCTTCAAGCAAAACTGATTAATGATGACAGTGGGTGGGAACTGGAGTAAATCTGCAGCCCACCTGATGGAGCAAGGCATTTTCTTTCAATATCTCTTAGGAACAGGTATGGAGTGTGGGAGGTAAAACGTACGAGGAAGTACGTAAAAGCCTCTTGACATTACTAGATATGGATCAAGGACATCCTGCAAGTCAGATTACTACAGTTGCTTGGAAGGTCCAGAGCTCATTCTTGCATAAACAGTCAGATGGAAATGTATTTCCAACAGTGGGCCTGGCTAATATGTACATGACAGGTGGGAAGAGTGGCCCTAGTTAGTGTGTGATTATGAGACATGACAGCAGTTAGGCTGTCTCTGAACCCCTGAGTGACAAGGAGGGTAGTGTGTTTTTGTCCTGTTTGTAGCCATTTCTATTTAGGGACTAGTTTCTAGAAGCCTTGTTTCTAGGAGGCACAGGTAACATACTATGTGACACTAGATTTTAGTTTATGTATGTGTATATATGTATGTATGTATGTACGTACGTATGTATGTATGTGTGTTTAAAAAGAACTATAGAAGAAGAGTGTATTTGGTGTTCCTGGTTTAGCCCTTGTAAGAAGCAAGGAATTTAATGACTCTCTATATAAAACTTTTTGACATTTGTTAAAAAATAAGGTACACAGAAGTGCTGGCTGTTTGCTTCTCGTGTTTATTTATGAAGTAACCAAGTGAGGTTAGCTTTTTGTAAACTTGACATTAACTAGAGTCATCTGGGAGAAGGGAACCTTAAGTGAGACATTGCCTGACTCGTCTACAGGCAAGACTACAGGGTCACTTTCTTTTTTTCTTTTCTTTTTCTTTTTTTTTTTTTAATCTGTAGTGACTGGTTACTTTTTTTCATCCTTTTTTTATTCGATATATTCTTTATTTACATTTCAAGTGATTTTCCCTTTCTTGGATCCCCCCTCCCGGAAAGTCCCATAAGCCCTCTTCCCTCCCCCATTTCCCAATCCACCCCTTGCCACTTCCCTGTCCTGGTATTCCCCTACACAGCTGCACTGAGCCTTTCCAGGAACAGGGGCCACTCCTTCCTTCATCTTTGGCATCATTTGATATGTGAATTGTGTTTTGGGTATTCCAAGCTTCTAGGCTAATCAGTGAGTGCATACCATGAGTGTTCTTTTGAGATTGGGTTACCTCACTTAGGATGATGTTCTCCAGTTCCATCCATTTATCTAAGAATTTCATGAATTCATTGTTTCTAATGGCTGAATAGTACTCCATTGTGTATATATATCACAATTTCTGTATCCATTCCTCCATTGAGGGACATCTGGATTCTTTCCAGCTTCTGGCTATTAAAAATAGGGCTGCTATGAACATAGTGGAGTATATATCCTTATTACATGCTGGGGAATCCTCTGGGTATATGCCTAAGAGTGGTATAGTGGGGTCCTCTGGAAGTATCATTCCCAGTTTTCTGAGGAACCACCAGACTGATTTCCAGAGTGGTAGTACCAGCTTGCAACCCCACCAACAGTGGAGGAGTGTTCCTCTTTCTCCACATCCTCACCAGCACCTGCTTTCTCCTGAGTTTTTGATCTTAGCCATTTTGACTGGTGTGTGGTTAAATCTCAGGGTTGTTTTGATTTGCATTTCCTGATGTTGAACACTTCTTTAGGTGCTTCTCAGTCATTCAATATTCCTCAGGTGAAAATTCTTTGTTTAGCTCTGTACCCCATTTTTTAAATGGAAAATTTGGCTCTCTGTAGTCTACCTTCTTGAGTTCTTTGTATATCTTGGATATAAGGCCTCTGTCGGATGTAGTGTTGGTAAAGGTCTTTCCCCAATTTGTTGGTTGCTGTTTTGTCCTTTTGACAATGTCCTTTGCCTTACAGAAACTTTGTAGTTTTATGAGGTTCCATTTGTCAATTCTTGATCTTAGAGCATAAGCTATTGGTGTTTTGTTGAGGGACATTTTCCCCTGTGCCCATGTCCTCAAGGGTCTTCCTCATTTTCTTTTCTATTAGTTTCAGTGTGTCTGGTTTAATGTGGAGGTTCTTGATCCACTTGGACTTGAACTGAGTACAAGGAGATAAGAATGGATCAATTTGCATTCTTTTGCATGATGACCTCCAGTTGAACCAGCACCATTTGTTGAAAAGGTTATCTTTTTTCTACTGGATGGTTGTAGCTCTTTTGTCAAAGATCAAGTGACCATAATTCTGTGGGTTCATTTCCAGGTCTTCACTTCTATTCCATTGATCTACTTACCTGTCACTGTACCAATACCGTGCAGTTTTTAACACAATTGCTCTGTAGTACTGCTTGAAGTCGGGGATACTGATTCCCCCGGAAGTTCTATTACTGGTGAGGATAGTTTTAACTATCCTGGACTTTTTTGTAATTCCAGATGAATTCGAGAATTGCTCTTTCTAAGTCTATGAAGAATTGAGTTGGGATTTTGACTGGGATTGCATTGACTCTGTAGATTGCTTTTGGCAAGATGGCCATTTTTACTATATTAATCCTGCTAAGCCAAGAGCATGGAAGATTTTTCCATCTTCTGAGGTCTTCCATTTCTTTCTTCAAAGACTTGAAGTTCCTGTCATACAGATCTTTCACTTGTTTGGTTAGAGTCAAACCAAGATACTTTATATTGTTTGTGGCTATTTTGAAGGGTGTCATTTCCCTAGTTTCTTTCTCAGCCTGTTTATCCTTTGAGTATAGGAAGGCTACTGATTTGCTTGAGTTAATTTGATATCCAGCCACTTTGCTGAAGTTGTTTATCAGTTGTAGGAGTTCTCTGGTGGATTTTTTTTTTTGGGGGGCCACTTAAGTATACTATCATGTCATCTGCAAATAGTGATAGTTTGACTTCTTCCTTTCCAATTTGTGTCCCTTTGACCTCCTTTTGTAGTCTAATTGCTCTGGTTACAACTTCAAGTACTATATTGAATAAATATGGAGAGAAAGGGCAGCCTTGTCTAGTCCCTGATTTTAGTGGGATTGTTTCAAGTTTCTCTTTATTTAGTTTGATGTTGGCTACTGGTTTGCTGTATACTGCTTTTATTATGTTTAGGTATGGGCCTTGAATTCCTGTTCTTTCCAAGACCTTTAACATGAAAGGATGCTGAATTTTATCAAATGCTTTTTCAGCATCTAATGAAATAACCGTGTGTGTTTTTTTTCTTTGAGTTTGTTTATGTAGTGGATTACATTGATGGATTTCCATATATTGAACCATTCCTGCATCCCTGGGATGAAGCCTACTTGATCATGGTGAATGATTGTTTTGATGTGTTCCTTGATTTGGTTGGCAAGAATTTTATTGAGTATTTTTCCGTCGATATTCATAAGGGAAATTGGTCTAAGGTTCTCCTTTTTTGTTGGATCCTTGTGCGGTTTTGGTATCAGCGAAATTGTGGCTTCACAGAACAAGTTGGGTAATATTCCTTCTGTTTCTATTTTGTGGAATAGTTTGAAGAGTATTGCCATTAGGTCTCCTTTGAAGTCTGATAGAATTCTGCACTAAAGCCATCTGGTCCTGTGCTTTTTTTGGTTGGGGGACTGTCAATGACCACTTCTATTTCTTTAGGGGTTATGGGATCATTTAGATGGTCTATTTGATCCTGATTAAATTTTGGTAATTGGTATCTGTCTAGGAAATTGTCCATTTCCTCCAGATTCTCCAGGTGTGTTGAGTATAGGCTTTTGTAGTAGGATATGATAACTTTTTGGATTTCCTCAGTTTCTGTTGCTATTTCACCCTTTTCATTTCTGATTTTGTTAATTTGGGTACTGTCTCTATGCCCTCTGGTTAGTCTGGCTAAAGGTTTATCTGTCTTGTTGATTTTCTCAAAGAAGCAGCTCCTGCTTTTGCTGATTCTTTGTATGGTTCTTTTTGTTTCAATTTGGTTGATTTCAGCCCTGAGTTTGATTATTTCCTGCCTTCTACTCCTCTTGGGTGTATTAGCTTCTTTTTGTTCTAAAGCTTTCAGGTGTTCTGTTAAGTTAGTAGTGTATGCTCTCTCCAGCTTCTTTTTGTAGGTACTCAGACCTATGAGTTTTCCTCTTAGCACTGCTTTCATTGTGTCCCATAAATTTGGGTATGTTGTGCCTTCATTTTCATTAAATTCTAAAAAGTCTTTGATTCCTTTCCTTATTTCTTCCTTGACCAAGGTATCATTGAGTAGAAAATTGTTCAACTTCCATGTGTATGTGGGCTTTTTGTTGTTTTTCTTGCTATTGACTTACTCCATAGTGGTCTGAAAGGAGGCATGGAATTAGTTCGATCATCTTATATCTGTTGAGGTCTGTTTTGTGACCAATTATATGGTCAATTTTGGAGAAGGTACCATGAGGTGCTGAGAAGAAGGTATATATATTTTTTTATTTAAGATGAAATGTTCTATAGATATATATTAAATCCATTTGGTCCAAAACTTCTGTTAGTTTCTCTGTGACTCTGTTTAGTTTGTGTTTCCCTGATCTCTCCATTGAAGAGAGTGGGGTGTTTAAGACTCCCACAATTATTGTGTATGTGTGCTTTAAGCTTTAGTAAGGTTTCCTTTACAAATGCAGGTGGGGCATAGATGTTCAAAATTGAGAGTTCTTCCTGGTAGGTTTTTCCTTTGATGCATATAAAGTGGCCTTCTGTATCTTTTTTGATGACTTTTGGTTAAAAGTCTATTTTATCTGATATTAGAATGGTTACTCCAGTTTGTTTCCTGGGACCATTTGCTTGGAGAACTGTTTTCCAGCCTTTTACTCTTAGGTAGTATTTGTCTTTGACACTGAGATGCATTTCCTGTATGCAGCAAAATATTAGGTCTTCTTTACGAATCTAGTCTGTTAGTCTATGTCTTTTTATTGGGGAATTGAGTCCATTGATGTTAAGAGATATGAAGGAATAGTGATTGTTGCTTCCTGCTGTTTTTGATGTAATTTTTATGTTTGTATAGTTATCTTCTTTTGGGTTTGTTGAAAGAAGATTACTTTCTTGCTTTATCTTGTGTGTAGTTCCCCTCCCTTTGTTGGTGTTTTCCATTCTTTATCCTTTGAAGGGCTGGATTTGTGGAAAGATACTGTGTAAATTTGTTTTTGTCATGAAAAACCTTTGTTTATCCATTTATGGTAATTGAGAGATTTGCTGGATATAGCAGTTTTGGTTGGCATTTGTGTTCCCTTAGGGTCTGCATGACGGCTGCCCAAGCTCTTCTGGCTTTCATAGTCTCTGGTGAGAAATTCGGTGTAATTCTGATAGGTCTACCTTTATATGTTACTTGACCTTTTTCTTTTACTGCTTTTAATATTCTTTCTTTGTTTAGTCCATTTGGTGTTTTAATTATTATGTGATGGGATGAATTTCTTTTCTGGTCAAATCTATTTGGACTTCTGTAGGCTTCTTGTATGTTCATGGGCATCTCTTTCTTTAGGTTAGGGAAGTTTTCTTCTATAATTTTGTTGAAGACATTTACTGGACCTTTAAGTTGAAAATCTTCACTCTCTTCTATGCCTATAATCCTTAGGTTTGGTCTTCTCATTTTGTTTTGGATTTCCTGGATATTTTGGGTTAGGAGTTTTTTTGCATTTTTCATTTTCTTTGACTATTGTATCAATGCTTTCCATGGTATCTTCTTTTATTTCATTTTATTTTTTTATTCGATATATTTTTTATTTACATTTCAAATGATTTCCCCTTTTCTGGTCCCCCACTCCCTGAAAGTCACATAAGCCCCCTTCCCTCCCCCTGTTCTCCCACCCACCCCTTCCCACTTCCCTGTTCTGGTTTTGCCTTATACTGCTACACTGAGTCTTTCCAGAATCAGGGGCCACTCCTCTGTTCTTCTTGTACCTCATTTGATGTGTGGATTATGTTTTGGGTAGTCCAGTTTTCCAGGCTAATATCCACTTATTAGTGAGTGAATACCATGATTGATCTTTTGAGACTGGGTTACGGTTACCTCACTTAGTATGATGTTCTTCAGCTCCATCCATTTGCCTAAGAATTTCATGAATTCATTGTTTCTAATGGCTGAATAGTACTCCATTGTGTATATATACCACATTTTTTGCATCCATTCTTCTGTTGAGGGATACCTGGGTTCTTTCCAGCTTCTGGCTATTATAAATAGTGCTGCTATGAACATAGTGGAGCATATATCCTTATTTTTTTTATTCGATATAATTTATTTACATTTCAAATGATTTCCCCTTTTCTAGCCCCCCCACTCCCCGAAAGTCCCGTAAGCCCCCTTCTCTTCCCCTGTCCTCCCACCCACCCCTTCCCACTTCCCCGTTGTACTGTTTCACTGAGTCTTTCCAGAACCAGGGGCCACTCCTCCTTTCTTCTTGTACCTCATTTGATGTGTGGATTATGTTTTGGGTATTCCAGTTTTCTAGGTTAATATCCACTTATTAGTGAGTGCATACCATGATTCACCTTTTGAGTCTGGGTTACCTCACTTAGTATGTTGTTCTCTAGCTCCATCCATTTGCCTAAGAATTTCATGAATTCATTGTTTCTAATGGCTGAATAGTACTCCATTGTGTAGATATACCACATTTTTTGCATCCACTCTTCTGTTGAGGGATACCTGGGTTCTTTCCAACATCTGGCAATTATAAATAGGGCTGCTATGAACATAGTAGAGCATGTATCCTTATTACATGGTGGGGAATCCTCTGGGTACATGCCCAGGAGTGGTATAGCAGGATCTTCTGGAAGTGAGGTGCCCAGTTTTCGGAGGAACCGCCAGACTGATTTCCAGAGTGGTTGTACCAATTTGCAACCCCACCAGCAGTGGTGGAGTGTTCCTCTTTCTCCACACCCTCTCCAACACCTGCTGTCTCCTGAATTTTTAATCTTAGCCCTTCTGACTGGTGTAAGATGAAATCTCAGGGTTGTTTTGATTTGCATTTCCCTAATGACTAATGAAGTTGAGCATTTTTTAAGATGCTTCTCCGGGTTGGCAAGAATTTTATTGAGTGTTTTTGCATCGATGTTCATAAGGGAAATTGGTCTGAAGTTCTCTTTCTTTGTTGGATCTTTGTGTAGTTTTGGTATCAGCATAATTGTGGCTTCATAGAAGGAATTGGGTAGTGTTCCTTCTGTTTCTATTTTGTGGAATAGTTTGAAGAGTATTGGTGTTAGGTCTTCTTTGAAGGTCTGATAGAATTCTGCACTGAAGCCATCTGGTCCTGTGCTTTTTTTGGTTGGAAGGCTTTCTATGAGCCCTTCTATTTCTTTAGGGGTTATGGGACTGTTTAGATGATCTATTTGGTCCTGATTTAATTTTGGTATTTGGTATCTGTCTAGGAAATTGTCCATTTCCTCCAGATTCTCCAGTTGTGTTGAGTATAGGCGTTTGTAGTAGGATCTGATGATTTTTTGAATTTCCTCAGTTTCTGTTGTTATATCCCCCTTTTCATTTCTAATTTTGTTAATTTGGATACTTTATCTCTGCCCTTTGGTCAGTCTGGCTAAGGGTTTATCTATCTTGTTGATTTTCTCAAAGAACCAGCTCCTGGATTCGTTGATTCTTTGTATGGTTCTCTTTGTTTCTACTTGCTTGATTTCAGCCCTGAGTTTGATGATTTCCTGTCTTCTTCTCCTCCTGTGTGAATTAGCTTCTCTTTGTTCCAGAGCTTTCATGTGTGCCATTAAGCTGCTAGTGTATGCTCTCTCCTGTTTCTTTTGGAGGCACTCAGGGCTATGAGTTTTCCTCTTAGCACTGCTTTCATTGTGTCCCAAAGATTTGGGTATGTTGTGTCTTCATTTTCATTAAATTCTAAAAAGTCTCTGATTACTTTCTTTATTTATTCTTTGGCCAAGGTGTCATTGAGTAGATTATTGTTCAGCCTCCATGTGTATATGGGCTTTCTGTTGTTTTTGTTGCCATTGAAGACCACTCTTACTCCATAGTGATCCGATAGGAGGAGAGTGGAGTGTTGAAGTCACCCACAATTATTGTGTTAGGTGCAATGTGTGCTTTGAGCTTTAGTAAAGTTTCTTTTACAAATGAGGGTGCCCTTTCATTTGGCACATAGATGTTCAGAATTGAAAGTTCTTCTTGGTGGATTTTTCCTTTGACCAGCAAGAAGTGTCCTTCTGTATCTCTTTTGATGACTTTAGGTTGAAAGTCAATTTTATCTGATATTAGAATGGCTACTCCGGCTCGTTTCCTGAGACCATTGGCTTGTAAAATTGTCTTCCAGCCTTTTACTCTAAGGTATTTTTTGTCTTTGACATTAAGGTGTGTTTCCTGTATGCAGCAAAATGTAGGGTCCTGTTTCCTTATCCAGTCTGTTAGTCTATGTCTTTTTATTGGGGAGTTGAGTCCATTGTCATTAAGAGATATTAAGGAATAGTGATTATTACTTCCTGTCATTTTTGATGTTATTTTTATATTTGAGTGGTTATCTTCTTTTGGGTTTGATGAAAGAAGGTAACTATCTTGCTTTTTCCAGGGTGTCATTTCCCTCTTTGCATTGGAGTTTTCCTCCTATTATTCTTTGTAGAGCTGGGTTTGTAGAAAGATATTGTGTAAATTTGGTTTTGTCATGGAATATCTTGGTTTCTCCATCTATTGTGATTGAGAGTTTTGCTGGGTATAGTAGTCTTGGCTGGCATTTGTGTTCTCTTAGAGTCTGCATGAGCTCTACCCAGGATCTTCTAGCTTTCATGGTCTCTGATGAGAAGTCTGGTGTGATTCTGATAGGTCTTCCTTTATATGTTACTTGGCCTTTTTCTCTTACTGCCTTTGTTTAGTACTATGGTATCTTCTGCATCTGACATTCTCTCTTCTATCTCTTGTATTCTGTTGTTGATGCTTGGATCCATGACTCCTGACTTCTTTCCTAGTATTTCTATGTCCCAAGTTGTTTCCCTTTGTGATTTCGTTATTGTTTCTACCTCCTTCTTTAGATCCTGGATAGCTTTGTTTATTTCTGTCACCTGTTTTATTGTGTTTTTCCTTAGTTCTTCAAGGGTTTCTCTCTGTTTACTTGTGTTCTCCTCTATTTATTTAAGGGAGTTAATTATGTCCTTCTTGAAGCCCTCCATGATGCCCTCCATCAGCATCATGACCTGTGATTTTAAATCCAAATCTTGCTTTCCTGGTGTGTTGGGGTTTCCAGGAGTGTTGGGGTTGCTGTTGTGGGAGAATTGGGTTCAGATGGTGCCATATTGCCTTGATTTCTGTTAGCAACTTTCTCATGTTTGCCTTTTGCCTGGTTGTCTGGTTATCTCTGGTGTTAGTGGGCCTGCAGTTACTGGCTGGAACTTGCCCCTCCTGTGTGTCTGCAGGCCTATCTCAACAACCCTGGGTGAGCTGCTTTCTCCTGGCTCAAATTGCTGTTGTGCTGCCAAGTTCCTGGGTGCAGGTGGAGTCCTGGTGTGGTGTATCCAAAGTGATACTCTATTCTGGTGAAACCTGTCTACCAATCTGTTGCACAGTCATAGAAGCAAAGATGGCGGCCGAGTCCCTCTCTCTTGTAGTTGTATTTGGGTATGTACCTCTGTGGCCCCTTTCAGCTCTGGATGCAGGCTGTGCTGACTGTCTCCTCCTCGACGGCTACTGGGTATATAGCTGGCTTCCTGCATTGCTTGGAGATGGTGCACTGTGGCCTAGGATGTTCTCCATCCCAAGCCTGAAACCAGAAAGCTCTTTCCAGAGGCCTCCAGACTACAGGGCCAGTCCCACCCGTGCAGGCTGCCTCTTCCTCACTGGCTGCTGGGTGTATCATTTTCTTCATTAATGATTCATGTGGAAAAGTATATAAAAGCAAACTGAGCAAACCAAGAGGAGCAATCCAGTAAGCAGCACTCTTTCATAGCCTTTGCATCAGTTCCTGTCTCCAGATTACTGACTTGAATTCCTGCGTGGACTTTCCTCAATGATAGACTGTGACATGGAAGATGGAAGTGTATACCAGAAAAACAAAACAAAACAAAAACCCCAAAAACCAAAATCTTTCCTCCTCAAGCTTCTGTTGATTAGAATTTATATCACAGCAACAGGAACCAGATAAATACAATAACAAAAGAAAAGAATGAATTCAGAGATGAAATTTCTTAGAAATCAGATTACATAAACACTGCAGTCTTCTGAGTGTGTCTTAAGGGAGAATTTTCTCTCTTCCAGCCATTGAAGTTACCAAAGTCCAAACTCAAAGCCTTAGCACATGATTGATATACAATCCCAATTTCAAAAAGTTTCATGAGTTTAAGTGGAACATTGGTTGGAAATGAGTCGCACCTTGTAATTTACAGTGGAGATGGGTAGGAGGACTATGATGAATCAAATGTATCAGACTCCCAGATTCTGATACATGTATTTCTTTTTTCTGAAGAAGTTAAATCCCATGCATGCAGATGCACTTTATCCTTACCACATATACGATTATCCTCCCCTCCTTTCATCTTGCATTTTCTAAAGAAATGTCATTGGCCTTTCCTATAGGAGAGATGCCATGCAAAGACATACAGATGCCACTCAGGGCACACTCTCTCCATCTACCTTTACCTCTGAAGCTATAACCATCTCAGCAGAAAGCCAGCAGTGAGTTGCATGGTGAATCATGAGGAGATGCACCACATCCCTAAGGAACTTCTTGAATTTTCTAACTCATACAAATCTGAAGAATATGTATGGAAATGTATTTTTAAGAGTGTAGGATAGACCTGAGAGATGGATCAGCAGTTAAGAGCACTGACTGATCTTCCAGAGGTCCTGAGTTCAATTCCCAGCAACCACATGGTGGCTCATGACCATCTGCCATGGGATCCAATGCCCTCTTCTGCTGTGTCTGAAGATGGCTACAGTGTACTCATATACACAAAATAAATAAGTAATTCTTTTAACAAAAGAGTGTAGGATAATGGTAAAAGGAAAATAAATCTAAATGGGGCTGAGTTTACTGGTGTGGGATCACTGAGCATATTCTAGGTTTAGTGTTGAGCTCACAGGGTTTTGAAAGATGTAAACAGTTTATCTGATTGGCAGGATAAAGTATGGGTCAAAGGATGGCCTATTTGAGTAAGCTGCATATTTCTAATTTCTCTGGGCTTAATGACAATGAAGAGATGAAAAGGCTTTAGTAAATATAAATGATGGAGCAAATTTACCTTGTAAAACTTAATTCTCCACAATAGGAGGCCTTAGAGGACATGCAGTCTACTAGTACTCTTACAAAACAGGTTTGTGAGAGGGACAGGCTTGCCTGAAGCACCTGCCATTGCTCTTCTTTATATGATAGATATGATAGATATGTGGGTGCTCCAATGCTGTGTGTAGAATTGGATACCAGGGCAGCAAGAGCCAAGTAGAAGGATTGAATCACCAAAGACAAGACAAACATACTTACTCTAATGGACAACATAAGCATAGTAATGTTCATAATGATCTGACTAATGTAGACCTTTGACACTGGCTAATTAATCATGTTCCCAAAAGTAAAATCGATGGGAAGCTATCTTACTTTGGGTCTTATTGTTGTGAAGAGACACTGTGACCAAGACAACTCTTATAAAGGCAAATATTTAATTGGGGCTGACTTACATGGCTTACAGCTTCAGAAATTCAGTCCATTATCATAACAGCAGGAAGCATAGCAGTGTGCAGGCAGACATGGTAGGAGCTGAAAGTTCTGCATCATGATCCAAAGGCAGCCAGGAGAAGATTCCCTCTTTTGCACTGGGTGGGGCTTGAGCACTAGGAGCCCTCAAACCTCACCGATGCAGTAACACACTTCCTCCAATAAAGCCACACCTATTCAAACAAAGCCATACCTCCTAATAGTGCCAGTTCCCATGGACCAAGTGTATTCAAACCACCACAAAAGCCTACTAAATTCTTGCTTAATCTATATAAGCAGAAAAGTTCCAGAGCAAATGATCAAATGCCCTCCTGTTTGTCCAGAGAAACACAGTCCTTTATTCATTTATCAACTTGTACCAGTTTAACTGACACAGAACCCCCAAACATGAGGGGAAGAAAGGACAAATCCTCTAAGGAAGGACCTTAGGATACTGAAAAGTCTTACTGTTAATCTCTTCCTAATCCTTCCCCAATAGACACTGGCTCCAAATTGACACTAAATTCAGGAAACCACACACAGAATCGTAGTCCTCTGGACAAAGTACCAGTATGTGGAAGTCAGTGATGGGTGGAATTTTAGCCAAGTTTCAACTTACAGTGCTTCTTGGTCTCTGAACTCAATCTGAGAATATTTCCCCAGTCCCACATTTGGCCCCTGACCTGAGGATTGAGAGCCATCATGGTTGGGAAAGATTAAATATAAATCATTCGTTACCCCTATCAACAGAAATAGTGAACCCTGAGCAATATCATCTCCATGAAATGGTTACAGAAATTATTGCCATCACCAAGGACTTGAAAGATGCAAGGGTTATAGTTCTCATAACCTCTCCTTGAAGCTCTAGTATTTGACCTGCACAGAAAGTGAATTATAAAGAATTAAAGTTGATTATCTCAAACTTAACCAAGTAGTAACTCTGATTATGGCTGCTGTGCCAGATATGATTCCTAAGTTGAGCAGTTTAATACATCTCCTGATACCTGATATTCAGCTATTGATCTCATAAAATGCCTTTCCTATTAGTACCTATCCATAAAGTTCACCAGAAGCAATTTGCTTTCAGCTGCAAAAGATTAGTAATATACCTTTACCATTCTGTCTTATGAGTGCATTAGTTTTCCAGTCTTGTGTCATAGCTTAGCTTGCAGAGGTCATGATTGCCTGTTCTATTCCACAAGTTATTATTACACTGGTCCATTATACTGATGATACTATACTGATTGGACCAAGTGAGAAGGAGGCAGCAACTACTCTGGACTTGTTGGTAATGCACATGTGCATCAGAGGATGGGAAATATACCCAACTAAAATCCAAGGGCTTCCTACTCCAATTAAAGAAGCAAGCTGGTGTAGCAATTTCAATTTCTAATAAAATATACTTCAGATCAAAACTAATCAAAAGATATGGGGACCCCCTCCCTCCTCCACCACCACCACCTGCCCCGTCATTCTGATGTGGTAAACCCCTGCCAGTTCTGCCACAGGGAAGACCTCAATTCCTGATACTTTCCAGAGAACCAGCAGCACGCAGGACATTTGAGAACAAGCAGCATATGGGGCATTCCAGAACCAGTAGCATGCAGGGCATTCAAGTCTTGCCAGGTCTGCCACAGGGAAGATCCCATTTCCTGTTACTTCCTGGAGAACCAGCTGTATGCAGGGCGTTTGAGAGAAAGGGAATCCCAGGAATACAGATATACAGGCTTGCAGGACAGAGAAACCACAGTCAAAGACAGCAAGACCAGCTAATACCAGAGATAATGAGATGGCCAAAGGCAAACGCGAGATCATTACCAACAGAAATCAAGGTAACATGGCACCATCAAAACCCAGTTCTCCCACAACAGTAAATCCTGGATACTCCATCTCATCAGAAAAGCAAGAGCTAGATTTAAAATTACATCTCATGATGCTGATAGAGGACTTCAAGAAGGATATAAATAATTCCCTTAAAGAAATACAGGAGAACGCAAGTCAACAGGTAGAAGCCCTTAAAGAGGAAACCTAAAAATCCCATAGGGAATTATGGGAGAACATGGGTCAACAGGCAGAAACCCTTAAAGAGGAATCACAAAAATCCCTAAAAGAAACACAGGAGAACATGGGGCAACAGGTAGAAGCCCTTAAAGAGGAAACACATAAATCCCTTAAAGAATTTCAAGAAAAGACAAACGAACTAGTGAAGGAACTGAACAAACCATACAAGATGTAAAAATGGAAGTAGAAACAATAAAGAAATCACAAAATGAGATGTCTCTGGAGATAGAAAATCTTGGAAAGAATTCATGAGTCAAAGATGCAAACATCAACAACAGAATACAAGAGATAGAAGAAAGAATCTCGAATGGTGAAGATTCCATAGAAAACATTGACCTGACAGTCAAAGAAAATGCAAAATTCAAAAAGCTTGTAACTTAAAAAATCTAGGACAATGAGAAGACCAAACCTAAGGATTATGGGTATAGATTAAACTCTCAATTCTGAACATCTATGCTCTGAACGCAAGGGCACCCACATTCATAAAAGAAACTTTACTAAAGCTCAAAGCACACATTGCACCCCACACAATAATAGTGGGAGACTTCAACACCCCACTCTCAACAATGGACAAATCATGGAAACAGAAACTAAACAGAGACACAGTGAAACTAATTGAAGTCATAGACCAAATTGACCTAACAGATATTTATAGAACATTCCACCCTAAAGTAAAAGAATATATCTTCTTCTCAGCACCTCATGGTACCTTCTCCAAAATTGACCATACAATTGGTCACTAAACAGGGAATTCTCAACTGAGGAAACTCGAATGGCTGTGAAGCACCTAAAGAAATGTTCAGCATCTTTAGTTATCAGGGAAATGCAAATGAAAACAACCCTGAGATTCCACCTTACACCAGTTAGAATGGCTAAGATGAAAAACTCATAGAACAACAGATGCTGGAGAGGATGTGGGGAAAGAGGAACACTTCTCCATTGTTGGTGGGATTGCAAGCTGGTAAACCACTCTGGAAATCAGTTTGGTGGTTCCTCAGAAAATTAGACATAGTACTGCCTGAGGACCCAGCTATACCACTCCTGGGCATATATCCAGAAGATGCTCCTACATGTAATAAGGACACATGCTCCACTATGTTCATAGCAGCCTTTTTTATAATAGCCAGAAGCTGGAAAGAACCCAAATGTCCTTCAACAGAGGAATGGATACAGAAACTGTGACATATCTACACAATTGAATACTATTCAGCTATTAAAAACAATGACTTCATGAAATTCTTAGGCAAATGGATGGAACCAGAAAGTGTCATCCTGAGCAAGGTAACCCAATCACAAAAGAATGCACATGGTATGCACTAACTGAGAAGTGGATGTTAGCCCAAAAACTCAAAATAAACAAATACAATTCACAGACCACAGGAAGCTCAAGAAGAAGGAAGACTGAAGTGGGGGTGCTTTGGTTCCTCTGAGAAAGGGAACAAAATACTCACAAGAGTAATAAAGGAGACAAAGTGTGGAACAGAGACTGAAGGAAAGGCCACCCAGAGACTTCCCTACCTGGGGATTCATCCTATAAACAATCACCAAACCCTAACACTATTATGGATGACAAGAAGTGCATACCAAAAGGAGCATGTCATGGTTGTCTCTGGAAGGGCCTTGCCAGAGCCTTACAGATACAGAGGCAGATGCTAGCAGCCAACCATTGGACTGGGCGTGGGGTCCCTAAAGGAGGAGTTGGAGGGTGGTCTGGAAGAACTGAAGGGGTTTACAGCCCCATGGGAAGAACAACGATGTTGGCCACCCAGACATCCCAGGACTCCCAGGGACTAAACCATCAACCAAGGGGTACACATGGTTCCAGACAAAAATGAGGCAGAGGAATGCCCTGTTGGGCATCAGTGGGAGGAGTGGTCCTTGGTCTGGTAAAAGCTCAATAGATGCCCCAACAAAGGGAAATCGAGAGGGGGAGGTGGGAGTGGGTCAGGTGGAGGGGCATATACTTGGAGGCAGGAGGTAGGAGGAGGGGTTGAGGATTTTCGGGGAGGGGGGAAATGAGGAAAGATTTTAGCATTTGAAATGTAAATGAATATTATATTCAATAATAATAATAATAATAATAATAATAATAGAAAGATATGGGTAATGGTGCTTCATACTTATCAAAGAAAACATTCCATCAAGATGATATTTTATTTTTAACATCTATGCTCCAAATACAAGGGACCTCAAATTTGTAAAAAGACACTACTACAACTTAAATGATATATTGACCCTTACACACTGATAGTGGGAGACATCAATATCCCACTCTAACCAATGAACAGGTCACCCAGACAACTAAACAGAGAAATATTGGACCTAATAGATGTTATAAACCAAAAGGTCATAATAGATATTTTCAGAACATTTCACCCAAATACAAAAGAATATACTTTTTTCTCAGGACCTCATGGAACTTTCTCTAAATTTGACCAAACACTTGACACAAAACAAGTCTCAACAGATACAAGAAATTTGAAATAACTCCCTACATCTTATCAGATCATCTTGGATTAAAGCTGAATATCAACAACAAAAACAACAGAAAAGTTACAAAATCATGGAGACTGAAAAACTCTTTACTGAATGAAAAATGGGTTAAGAAAGAAATAAGAGAAAAACAAAAGACTTTTAGAAATTCAGTGAAAATTAATGCACAACATATCCAAATTTATGTAACCCAATGAAAGCAGTGCTGAGGAAACTTCATACACTAAGTGCCTACATTAAAAAAATAGAAGTCTCATACTAGCTACTTAACAGCATACCTGAAAGCTTTAGAACAAAAAGAAGTAAGCATACCCAAGGATATACAATACACAATAAGAAATAATCTGAGGGCTGAAATCAATAAAATAGAAATAAAGAGAGTAATAAAAACAAAATCAATGAAACAAAGAATTGGTTCTTTGAGAAAATCAATAAGATTATTGATTATTATTCAAATGAACAAAAAGCTTGAGAGAGAATATCCAAATTAACAAAATCATAAGTGGTAAGGAACACAACAATAGACAATAAAAAAAAAATCCAGAGAATCTTCAGGGCATACAGGGGAAATCATTTAAAATGTAAATAAATATATCAATAAAAAAAAAGAAAAAAAAAGAAAACCTATACCCAACCAAATTGAAAAATTATAAAGAAATGGATAATTTCCTTGATAGAATCCAATTACCAAAGTTAAGTCAAAATCAAAGAAGCAATTTAAACAGACCTATAATCCCCAGTGAAATTAAAGCAATCATTAAAATTTCCCAATTCCAAAAAAAGAAAGAGAAAGAAAGAAAGAAAGAAAGAAAGAAAGAAAGAAAGAAAGAAAGAAAGAAAGAAAGAAAGAAAGAAAGAAAAGAAGCAAGCAAGCAAGCAAGCAAGCCCAGGGCCAGACAGTTTTTAACACAGAATCCTATCAAACTTTCAGAGAATTAATGTCATTGTCAATGCTCCTCAAACTATTCCACAAAGTTGCAACAGAAGGAACATTTCCATATTCATCTTATGAGGTCACAGATACTCTGTTAAACAAAACACATAGTTATCAAAGAAGGAGAATTACAGGTCAATTTCCTTTATAAACATAGATGCAAAAAATACTTGCAAACCAATTCTAAGAACATATTAAAAAATCATCCATGGTGACCAAATAGATTTCATTCCAGAGTTGCAAGAATGGTTCAACATACAAAAAAAAAAAAAAAAAAAAAAAATCAGTAAGTGTAATCAACTATAAAAAACAAACTGCAGAACAGGGAAGGAATGGGTGGGAGAACAGAGGGAGGGAAGGGGGTTTATGTGACTTTTGGGGAGTGGGGAACCAGAAAAGGGGAAATCATTTGAAATGTAAATAAAAAATATATCGAATAAAATTAAAAAAAAACTGAAGGAAAAACACCATATGATCAACACCACATGACCATCTCATTAGATGCTGAAGAACCTTTGAAAAATCCAACATCCCTTCATGATAAAAGTCCTGGAGAGATTGGGAATACAAAGGCTATACCTCAACATAATAAAGGAAATTTACAGCAAGCATATAGGAGCTGATATGAGTGGAGGAAGGGGAAACTGTGATCAGGTTTGAGAGAAGAATCTTTTGTCAAGTAGATAGATAGATAGATAGATAGATAGATAGATAGATAGATAGATAGAGATAGATGTAGACCAAGGTATATCATTTCTAAGTCTTACCCAAATGACTAATTCAACATAATGCTTAGACAGTGCATCATTGTTTACCATAGTACTATTAAGAATAGCCACTTTAAGAAACCAACTATGAAGAAAATGTGACTTGAAACTGGGCAGATGTCCCAGTCGGCAACGTATTTGCATACAAATTTTCGGACCCTAGTCAGAAGCCAGGGTCTATGTAAAGAAGCTGAGTGTGGTGATGTGTGCTTAAAGCCAAGTGCTGAAGAGGCAGAGACAGAGAAGGCTCTGGGACTCATTGACCCAGCCATGAGCAGTCTAGGCTTCTTGGTAAGATCCTTGACGGTGAAAGATTTGTGTCAAAAAAAATAAGGTGTGTGGCATCTGAAGAATGACACTCAAGATTGGCCTCTGGTCTCCCCAGGCACATGTGAAAATATGTATGCATTACACACACACACACACACACTTAAGTGTGGCTCACAATTACAGTGGAATTTTTCAGTCACAAAGACGAATAAGTTTTGTTATTTACAGGAAAATGGATTCAGCTGGAAATAGTCATATTAAGTGGTTTAAGTAGGTCCCAGCAAAACCAGTATTACATTCATTCTCTCCCTTACTGTTCTTAAAAACTTATAAAACCATAAAAACATATATGTACATGTGGCATGAAATTAGAAAGTTGAAGTCAAACTGTGCGGGGTCTAGGAGAACAAAGGGGACTAAGAGGAAAGGGGATTGTGGACCAGGGAACAGGGGCCATGCTTAAAGTACATTGCACACTTGCATGAATATGGCCTTATTGTGCAACTTAATCTAAAAAGCATCATTCAAGCTATGACTTGAAGAATGAGAAGGATCTAGCCTTAAAATTCTATTTATGTTTGGTCTCAGGAATAGAAATAAACATATAAATTGAAATATATTTGAGAGAGTGAATCAACAGCATTTGCTGAAGATTTGGCTCTAGGCAGGGGAAGGGAGAAGTGAGCCAGAAAATGTCAGTCTCAGGCTTGCGACTGAGAGAATGCTACGAAAGGAAGTTTAGAGGCACTAGCTCTAATTTTATTTAACACTTTATAGTGTGACTTGCAGAGTCATGTTTTTATGTTTCAGAGGAAATCATATTATTTCAAAGTGTCAGTGATAAAATCTACTTTCCTTTCTTGCTGGAATCATGTAACAATATGTTCAGAATGTGTAACCATTACACAAGAAAGACAGAGTGTGGGGTGGGGGGAACCAGGAAAGGGGAAAGCATTCGGAATATAAACTAAGAATATAGAAAATAAAATTTAAAAAAATATGGTGAAAAAAAAGAGTGTAAGGATTGGTCATGAGTATTTGTTTTAGGAAAAGAAAAAAGATGTATGGGTTTAATTCTGTCCTGGTTGCTCCTAGGTGGGGCTGGTAAGGACCACTGAAGTAACAGTGAGTTAAGCTGGAGAGAGAACACCACAAGGGGAGCTTAAAGTGGAGCATGTGCAGAAGGCGAAAAGATATTCATTCTGGCTAGTCTTAAATCAACTTGACATAAACTAGAGTCATTTAAAAATATGGAACCTCAATTGAGAAAATGTCTCCTTGAGACCCATCTGAAGGTGTTTTCTTAATTAGTGATCTTGGGGGAGAGCCCTGCCTATTGTAGGTGTTGTTATTCCTGTGATAGTGGTCGTGGGTTCTATAACAAAGAAGGCTGAAAAAACAAAAGCATCTTCAACAAATAGTGCTAGTCTAACCAAATATCTGCATGTAGAAGAGTGGAAATAGATACATATTTATCACCCTGCACAAAACTCAAGTCCAAGTGGATCCAAGACTTTAACATAAAATTAGATAGACTAAATCTGAAAGAAAAGAATGTGGGAAATATCCTTGAACTCATTGGTTCAGGAGACAACTTTCTGAACATAACTCTAAGATCAACATAGCTCTAAGATCAACATAGCTCTAAGATCAACAATTAATAAATGGGATCTCATGAAACTGAAAAGCTTCTGTAAGGCAAAGACACTGTCAATAGGGCAAAATGGCAACCTACACATATGAAAAGATCTTCGCCAACCCCATATCTACAAGGGCTAATATCCAAAATATATGAAGAACTCAAGAAGTTAGACTTCAACAAACTAAATAACCAAGTTAAAAATGGTACAGATCTAAACAGAGAATTCTCAATAGATGAATCTCCAATGGCTCAGAAGTACTTAAAGAAATATTCATCATTCTTAGTCATCAGGGAAATGCAAATGAAAACATCTCTGAGATTCCACCTTACAGTCTTCTGAATAACTAAGATTGAAAACTCAAGGGACAGAGGATATGAAGCAAGGGGAATATTTCTCTATTGCTGGTGAGAGTGCAGACTTGTACAAATACTTTGAAATTTGATGTGGTGGTTTCTCAGAAAATTAGGAAGAGATCTACCTCAAGACTCAGCTATACAATTCTTAGGCATATACCCCCCAAAATGCTCCACCATACCACAAGGATACTTGCTCCACTATGTTCATAGCAGCTTTATTCATGATAGCCAGAAACTGGAAACAATCCAGGTACCCTTCAACTGAAAAATGGATGAAGAAAATGTGCTACATTTACACAATGGAATACTACTCAACTATTAAAAATTTTTAGGTAATGGATGGAACTAGAAAATATCCTCCTGAGTAGATAACCCAGACTCAGAAAGACATATGTGGTATGCACTCACTCATAAGTGGATATTAGACATAAATTACAGGATAACCATGCTAAAATCCACAGTGCTAAAGACACTAAGTAACAAGAATGGCCCAAGGAATGATGCATGAATCCCACTCAAAAGGGAAAATAAAATAAGACATTGGAAGTAGATGGAGAGAGGAAATTGGGTGTAAGAGCATGTGGGGGTCAGGTATGGGAGAGGAGGGGTGGAGGAAGAGAGAGAGGAAAATTGGTAGAGGGGCATCTCTGGGACAAGCCAGAGATCTAGGATAAGGGAAACTCCTAGGAGGAAATGAGATGAGACTCTTAGAAGCAGGGGATATGGAACCTGAAGTGGATACCTCCCATAGCCAGGCAAAACTTTCAGTGGAGGTATGGGGACCCCAATCCACCTACAAAGCCTTTGACCCAAAATCTACCATGCTTACAAGATGTGCAGGGATAAAGATGGAGCAAGGTTTGAGAGAGTGGCCAACTAATGACTGGTCCCATGGGACCACCCCATGGGAGAGAACCAACCCATGATTGATACTACTCTGTTCTTATAGACAGGAGTCTAGCACAACTGTCATCAGAGAGGGTTCATCCAGTAGCTGATGGAAACAGATGCAGAGACCCACAGTCAAACATAAGGTAGAGTTCAGTGGGTCTCGTAGAAGAGTTCCAGGGAGGATTGAGGGAGCTAGGGTCAAGGACATCACAAGAAGACCTATAAATCCAACTAAGCTGAGCAAACCAGAAGGAGCAAGGCAGCAAGCAGCACCCTTTTGTGGCTTCTGCATCAGCTCCTGCCTCCAGGTTCCTTACCTGTTTGAGTTCCTGTCCTGACATCCTTGGTGATGAACTATGATGTGGAAGTGTAAGCTGAACAAACCCTTTCCTCCCCAACTTGCATATTGGTCATGCTGTTTTATTGCAGCCTGGAAATCCTAACTAAGACAGTATGTGTTCCCCAACTCTAGTGAGAGTTTCTGTTTCTTTGAAAAATACAGAAATATTATGGGAATGTGTTTTTGTTTTAATTCCAGGTATGAGATATGGGACTGCTTCAAATTGTCCACAGAAGCTGACAATGGTTTGCCTCATGCTCTAGCATTGGCATGATTTTTCCAGCTGCAGATAGTTTCTTCAATTGTTTGGTGTCTGAAATTCTGGAGCCTTTTTGGAGGGTATATAATTGCTAGGGCCCCAAAAAGTTGGTGCTATTAAGGCATAGGCAAAATGTTAAGACCAAGGTGACTGTTAGCTAGCTGTCTAGCTTGCCATTTTGTGCTGTTACTAAAGGTATAAGGAAACTTTCTTATGTGCTGTTACTAGGAAACTTTCCCATGCTCTAGTTGATTGCAAATTCTGTTATAGAACATGTTCTATGTGTTGGCGTTCTTGGACACCAATCACGGTAGAGGCCAGTTAGAACTGCTTTTGTATGTTTGGCCACAATAAGCTTGGACCTAAACCAAACAGCAGGCAGCACTTCCTGCATTTGTTTATGAGCTTTTCTGATTTTTACTTTTATAAGCTGTCCCTGAGATGGAGCCTGATAAAAGACAGACACCTGCACTATAAAGAACTTATTTGGAATAAGACCTCCATTTAAGTTAGGGGCCAAATAAAGTTTAAGTTCCCAAGACCTCTCTGGGAATTAACATCCTACTTGGCAGAAAGAGACATGTATGTGGGTAACTGACATCCCAGTTGGCAAGTTAAGGCATGAATGTTAGGCAAGTCAAGTCCCCAGCCACAGTTGAATACTCCAACCAATGAGAACACAGTAAGTATATAACAAAGTCATGTTCCTAAGGAAGTCCCCCATCCCTAAATCCTCATTGGTGAAATAACTTGGCACAGTTGTGGATTTCAAGGCTTAAAAGATCTGTAGGATCCTGGCTCACAGTCCCTGCCAGCTCCCAAGGCTGCTCTGTGATCCTGAGACAACTGCTCAATAAACTATCCCTGTCTGACTGAGATTGGTGTTCGTGTGGTTTGTGAGGTGACTCCTGGACCCCAACCAGTGGGTTGTTGATTGTTGGTTGGTTACTGTTGGGTCACAATTTGTTAAGAAGTCATGCACAAAGAAAACACAAGAAGAAATTAGGTATCCTGACTTCAAAATCAAACTTGCCCCAAGGAATTTGACAGTACTAATCAGCAGGAAGTAGTCTAATGATAATGTTGCCCCTTTCACCCTCTATCCTTTTTTCTCTCCTGTTTAGCATTAGGGGGATGAAAGGGTGGGAGAAGGGGAGTAGAGAAGGGTGGAAGAAAGAAGAATCTACAAAGTAGCAAATGCTGGCTACACTCAACTGAACACCTCCCAGTATTTCATTACTCTGTCTTTCATTTCTTAACTTAATCTTCATAATACTCTGTAATTCTCACATTATTCCATCTTAAACATGACAAAACTCAAACTTTAAAAGCTAAGTAAATCACCCAAGGTCAAGGTTAACAAGTGGCAAAGCAATTATTTTGAAATTAAAATTGGTTTAAACTGTACTATCAAAGTTCCAACCCTCCCCCAAATTATTTATGCAGACTTGGGGAAATTTTCTCATTAAAGTGTGAGAAAATTTGAGCTCTTACTTAACTGCTCAATATTGCCATTGTGGCATATAACAGTCACATAGTATGTGATAATTAGTAAATGGGTAGGGTTGTAGTTCAGCTAAACTTTGTTTCAAAATTAGGTAGTATTGGCCGGTCAGCTGGCTCAGTAGGTATAGGGCCATTACTACCAAGCCACATGACCTGAATCTCATCACCAGAACCTAGAAATGAAGGAAAGAAACGGTTCCTACAAGTTTCCCTCTGATCGCCACAGAGGCTTTATGGTGATTGTACAAGTACACACACACACACACACACACACACACACACAGAGAGAGAGAGAGAGAGAGAGAGAGAGAGAGAGAGACAGAGACAGAGACAGAGACAGAGACCGAGACAGAGAAAAGGAGAAGAGGGGAGAGAGGTAGGCAGGAAGGGAGGGAGGAAGGGGAAGGAGGGAGAGAGAGAAGGAGAGAGAGACAGTTTTAGCTACAAACTGCTAATTTACATGAAGGTCCCAGATCCAAGTTTGCTGTTCTCCTTTATGGAACTACTAAATAGAAAAATGAATAATATTAATTTTGCTTTTTAATATTCTCTTTATTCTCTGAGAGGTAGAGCTGGGGAGAAAAGAAAACAGAGATGGAGAGGAAGGGAGAGGAGGGGGAGAATGGGAGGAAGAAAGAGAAGGTACTGAAAAACTCTTTGAGGAAGATCCCACTTCCAAGTTTCTTTAAGCTCACAAAAATTCAGTTTGTCAATGTCACAAAACCAAGGTTCCCAGCTTCTTAGAGGATAGGTCTCTTTCATTTCAGACCGGAAATGAACTGTTGAATCCTATGTGTGGTTCTGATCTCAGACTTCCTTTTCCTCTGGAGAAAGATCTCTGCATTTAAGGACCTGCTTGATTAGGTTAGTCACTGTGATTTAAATGAGAAATGCCTTCCACAGCTGGGACTTGAGCGCTTGGTCTCCAGGGGACGATTAGGAGGTACTGCCTTGTTGCAGGAAGCACTGAAGGTGGACCTAGAGAGTTGACGGCTTTGTGCCTCTTCCAGTTTGCTCTCTGCTTCTTGCTTGAGGGTATGGAGATGCACTCTCAGTTTGGCTCCTATCATGCCTCCAAGCCTTGGTGGACTCTTATCTCTCTGGAGCCATAAGCCAAAGTACTGTGTCTTCTGTAAGATGCTTCTGATAGTGGCATTTTATCATCGCAACAGAAAAGTAACTAATGCAGTTACCATCACATAATCCAAAATGATCTCTGCATTTTATGTTTTATGGTTTATATTTCTTTTTGTAAATTATGCAGATGTGTGTATGTTTATGTGGAAATGGGTACACATGAATACAGGCTATAGGCGGTTGATAGTCTATAGATTGAGTGCTGGGAACTCTTCAAACTCAGTATGCACTCAACTACTGAGACATCTCTCCAGGTCTATAACCGTTGAATTTTAAAGTCACATGACTGATCATCTATTTTTAATTCTTCTCTTATACAATATATCCCTCCCTCCACTCCTCCCATATACCCCCTACCCTCTCCCCCACATCCACTGGTCCTCTGTTTCCCTTCAGAAAAGAGCAGGCTTTCCAGGAATATCAACCTAGCACAGCACAAAATGCAATAAGACTGGGCACAAACCCTCTTATCACAGCTGAACAAAGCAATTTAGCAGGAGGAAAGGGGCCTCAAGAGCAGGCAAAAGAGCCAGAGACACCCCTGCTCCCACTGTTGGGGGTCCCACAAACACCCCAAACTAAACAAGCACAGCACATGTGCAGAGGATCTAGTGCAGAGTCATGCAGGTTCAGTGATTGCTGCTTCAGTCTCTGTGAGCCCCTGTGAGCCCTGCTTATTTGATTCTGTGAGCTGTGTTCTCCTACTGTCCTCCACCCCTCTGGTTCCTATGATCCTTCCTCCCCCTCTTCTGTAAGGTTCCTCAAAGTCCACCTAATCTTTGGATGTAGGTCTCTGCATCTGCTCCCATCAGCTGCTGGAGGAAGCCTCTCTGATGATGACTGGGCTAGGCACCGATGATCAGTAATCTTAATGACATCTGTAAGTGCCCTTCTGCTGTGTTATGATGTGCTTACAGAAAATGGAGGTCATTGGGTCTGGACCTCACAGTCCAGAAGGCAGAAACTGGTATTGTAGCTTTTTTCTCAGGGTGGAAGAGATTGGGGGTGAAATGTATTAGAGTTGTACAGTAAAACCACATGAGAAGCATCTTTATTACCTTGATAGATGTAGGAAGCCACATCCCCATTGTGAGTGACACATTCTAGCAGTGGTCCAGATAAAAAGAATGGGACAGACAGAAGATCATTTCACCTTCTGCTCACTTGGTCTTCTGCTTAGCATTGTCTTAATTTTCCTTTTTTAAAACTAGTTTGGAGAGCAACGACCTAGTAGAATTTACTTATAGAAGAGCCAAAAAGCTAATAGACAATGAAAATAGGTAGAGAGCTAGAGAATACAGGAATGACCCTGTTCTCTGATTCAAGCTACAGTGTCTAGGAAATGTTATCTAGTCCAAGAAATTAAGAATCAGTTGGCACTCCTGGTATTTGTCATCCATGTTGTAATGTGTATCAGAACTGATTCCTTCATATGCCAAACCATATTCTATTGTACAGCTATATAACATTGTTCATTGTCAGTTAACTGACCTTTGAGCTGTTCCCACTTGCTTTCTATCATGAGTTACATTATTCGGGTTATTTCTGTTCATAGTTTTAGTGGGTTTGCATTTCATTACTCTGGTACATAGGAAAGGAATTGCCAGGCCATATGGATTGATTTCCAAATCCTTCCTTCCTTTCCTTCTTTCCTTCTTTCCTTCTTTCCTTCCTTCCTCCCTTCTTTCCTTCCTTTCTTCCTTCTTTTCTTCCTTCCTTCCCATGTGAGTGTATGTGAGTTTATTATCCACCTGTACATGTGCCCCTGCACAGACCTTCTCCATCACTGTTCACCTATTCTTCTGAGTAGATATTCTTCCTAGACCTGGGGCTCTTGTCTTGGTTAGTCTAGAATCCAGTAAGTTCTGGAGATACAGCCTCTAGAACTTCACATTACTGGGGATCATGGGGTTTTGCTTGCTTTGTGGGTACTGGCATATAAACTCTGGTCATCATGATAGCAAGTGCTATTAATAACTGAGCCAGCCTTAATAACTGAATATCTTTACATTACTGCCAACAATGAATGGGATTTCAGATTTTAAAGGTCACGCTTACAACCTACCATCTTCACTGATAGTTTTTGTTTGTGTGAGTGGTAGAGATTACCACTGATGTACTAACAGGTAATATTAACTGATTGTTTTCATTTGCATTTATCAATGTATTTAACAAAGACATTTTTCATACTTCTCTTTCATATGTGGACAAACCCATGTTAGAGAACTTTGTGAGTTTTAGAGCTTATATTAGTTACTATATTGTGACAAAATTCCTGAGCAAGCATCTTAGGAAGGCATAGATTTATTTTTGTTCAGGTTTGAGGGACACAGTCCATTAAGGCATGGAAGTCATAACAACAGAGGCTCGAGGCAGCTGGTCACTTTGTAAGATTCCCGATCCGGAAGCAGAGAAAAATCCTTTCCCGTGCTGAGTCACCTCCTCCTTTTTCCTTTGTATTCTACCTGGGGTCCAATTACTGTGTAGCAATTTCCTCTAAGTCAACCTCCACCTTGGAGCAAAGCTCATGAAAACACAGGGTGTTCTGAGGAGCAGTGCCTGCAGGAATCTCCTTTGCCTCAGAAAGTCAACTCAATAGGTTCAGGATGTCCCTGAAACAGACCAGATTCACTAGGCCCTTCTATCTCCTAGCATATGTAATCTGTAAGGACTGCTGAGAGTCTCCGGAAAGGTTCAGACCAAAGTTGTCTGGAAGAAGCAGAAACTGGCAAAGCTGTTTGGAAGAGACTCAGAGCACACTAGGTGCCTGAAAGGGACACTTTGTATCAGTTTGCTTTCTATTGCTGTGATAAGGCACGATGATCAAAAGCAACTTGGGGAGGAAAGGGTTTGTTTGGCTTACATGTTCAAATCATAGGCTACCATGAGGGACAGGAACTGAGGGAGAAGCCATAAAGGAACACTATCTACTACTTTCTCCTCATGGCCTGTTCAGTTTGCTTTCTTATACAACTTGTACTCAGGGGTGGCACCATTTCCTATTGTCTGGGCACCCCTACACATAAATAATTAATCAAGAAACTGTCCCTGAGACATGCCTTCAGACTATCTGATATGGCCATTTTCTTAATTGGAGTTTGTTCTTCCCAGGTGACTCTAACTTGTGGCAAGTCCACAAAAAAGAAGTAAAACAAAACAAAACACCTTAACCAGCACACTCTCTGCCTGGTGGTCTGCTGCACGTCATGCAGAGCTCCATAGCTTTCCAGTGTTTGTGAGCTCTTGCCCATGCTGTGTGCACTTTTGGTAATGCAGCTGTGTTTGTGAGCTCTTGCCCATGCTGCGTGGACTTTTGGTAGTGCAGCTGTGTCTTTGAGTAATTTCTGCTCCTGTAACTTAACTCCCAACTCGTGCTGTTATGAATAATCCCCCTGCCCCACCTAAAACAATTCATTGGTTCACCAAGTTGGACTTTCATCTATTATCAGGAATAGTGCTATAGAGGAGCAGGTCTTAGGATGGTGCTGTCCACAGTTAGGGTGTATCATCTTCCCATTAGGCCTCTCTGGAGCCCTTCTCACAGACAATTTCAGAGGGGTGTGCCTCCTAGGTGATTTCAAATCCAGTCAAGCTGACAATGAAGATTAACTCTCACAGATAAGTGATGCTGTCTAAAGCTTTAATAAAAAATGATGCAACAAAACGTTGCAGTAATTTTAAACTCCTAGCTGTCTCCCCATCTGTGCCTAAGGAGTCATTTGATGGCTGTGGTTCTTTTAAACTTAACAGGAGCAAACAATGCCAATACTATTTTATGAACAAGACAAGGAATTAGGCATAAGGCATAAGGGGGTTGTTGAGAAGAAAAGGAAGCTCTCCACTCAGAAAAACAGCCTAGCTAGGATTAGCTAAAAGCTAAGAAAGCAGCTAAACTGTTAGAGCTATGTCTCATATACACACCCAACTGGCAGGGCGCATAGTGTGAAGTCTAGATCCGTAGCGCTTGACCATGAATACTAGTCATTTGTACATTAGAGAATCTAATCAAATAAGCCTGTGTCCTTGCATACCCACCAGGGAGGAGGATAGACACAATTTCAGGCTTCAGCCCTAGCAATTCCCAACAATGCTATTTGGACTGTAATTCACTAACAAATGTCCCAAAAGAGATAGGGAGCTGTTCTCATTGCATTTTGGGAAAAGATGATTTCCATGACCTTAATAAATACACAAGAGAGTTAATTGTTCTTTATTTCTACAGCTTCTGTTTTGGCTGTTGCCTTTGATTTGTATTTGTGTGCTAAGGTATTTCAGACAGCTGCCAAGAGAAAGATTAGCTAGGCTACTCCCAAAAAGTCAGTCCATGAACCTTTGTAATTGTCATCCCAGAAAAGTGAGATATGGAGAAACCACAGGATTTGAGTCCTCTGTGAAGCACCGAGCGTGTACGAGGCAGATCTCAGGATGGCAGGTCATCATGCATGAAGGTCAACAGCTACTTCTACCGATGCCCAGTGTTGTGCAGGACACAGATCCTCGCTCACACCAAAGCCAGCAACACAGGGCTTCCAACAGGTGCCGCTGGTAAGCAGTTAATTTATTAACTGTTGCAAATGAAAGAAAGTCTGCCCAGCTTAGGGTATCAGCCCTGAAAAAGCAATTATTAAATATGGTCCATAGTCTTATCATCCCTTTTGTGACATTTATGTAATAGCATAGTCTTAATATCAGTTTTATGTGCATCAGTTACTAAGGTAGCAATAATTAGCCAGAATTGAAATGACACTAGTTGTTTACTTATAATCCTAAGGGATGCTTGAATTCCTTAAGTGAGATAATATAGGTGGAAAATATGCTCACAGTAAACAATGTATAATACAAAATACCAGTCCTACTTTGAATTTGACATGCACAGTGGTGATGATAATTTTCAGGGAAAAAGCATAAGGTCACATTTCTCCTCTAATTCATCATGCTTTGACAGTAGAAGCAGACAAACCTTTGCTTAAATAAAATGTAATTGAGTTTTCATAACACTTGTAATCAGAAACCTTTTTATTCACTCAGCCAAGGGCTCTCATCTTGATTTTACAACCCACTGGTCATTGAGAGATGCGCTGTGATCAGCTTGCTTGCTTTATAAGGCTCTGAAGTTTGCAAATTATTTTCTTGCCCTCAATCACTTTAGGAAGAAATTTCATAGACTGGGTTATTTTCATTTTCTCAGTCACGTATCTTCTGGGATGATTTAGTGATTGGGAAAGAGAGGGGAGCTGTTTAGGGTTGGACAAAGTCCACCACTGTCACATGGTCACTGTGAGGGGCTTTGCCTAGAGCAGCCACTGTGATCTCACAGGCCAAGTGGTCACACACACACTTTATAGGAGACAAGAGGACAATTTTGGGGGATAGATTCGCTCCTTCTACTGTTTGGATTTCTGGGGGTCTTTACACCAACTTGGGTTGTTAATGAATAGACTCTGTGCCTTGAGATTTGTACCCTGGGCAGCTGGAGTAGGCATGGATATCAGGTACCACCAGAAATATATAACTCTATGGGAGCAGGGTCAAGGACCCAAGAAAATCCCTTACAAAGAGGTCATTGAAAACTATACCTCTACACTCTGCATACACATCCGTGTAAAGGAACTCACATTTTTTATTGTTATTTTAAGATTTATTTTTATTTGCATGTATGTGTATATCTATGTGAGTTATATGCCACACATGATGCCCACAGAGGCCAGAAGTGAGTGTCTGATCTGAGTGTGAGAGCTGAACTTACAAGTGGTTATGAGCCATTCCACACGGGTACTAGGAACTCTGGTCCTCTGCAAGAACAGCAAGTGCTCCTAACTACCAAGCTATCTTTCAAACCTCACAATGTAAATTTGAAAATTGGCTCTGTTCTATCTAGGCTGTGAGGTGTTATAGAAGTATAATTTCCTATAGTGACCCCTCTTCTACACTAGTAAAAAAAACTAGCAGTCTTTATCATGATTGAGATAAGGACAGATATTAAAAATAACACCTAGCAAGAACTCTGTAGTCTGGTGCCAGGGCTATCAAAAGATAGGGACCATTGATAGAAAGCACAAACGCTGATCACTCAATTATTTTTTTTTATAGTTACAATTCCAAGAAGTGGAAATTAACTGATATCACCAGCAGTTTTGTTTGTGTTTGTTTTTCTTATTGTTTGAGGGTGGGGTGATTTGACTGAGCTCTTGAAATTTTTGAAAAATTATAGGGGTTTCCTTCCTTTCACTGTCTCCTTCCCATCTCCATCTTTTTCTTCCTCTCCCCTCCCTCCTATTTTCTTATTCTATGAAATGTTCTAAGCAGAACAACATACTAGGAAGATTACATCCATCAAAATCAGGTGGATGCTATAAAATTCCAGCCCTAGTAGTAGTTATCATATAGCCTTAAGCATGCATCTATGATGGATTCATAAGCTTGGCATTCGGGATAAAATCTGGTGAAGCATTAGTACCCAAAACACTATTTACCATGCTCTATACCCACTATTGTTTATAGCCAGGGGATGTTCAGAGTAATCCATGAAGGGAAAGAACTGAGATTGTTTCCATCAATTGCACAAGCATATTTATTCAAGTCATAGGAAGACATACACCAAACAAGACAGAGTAGTATTTCCATGTTTGAGTGGATAACAATGGATGAGGATAGTCAGAAAGATTGTCTGATGAACTGGACATGTACAGTAGGATCCGAATGGAAAACTAGCTACAAGTAGGACAGAGAATCGGTACCCCAGTTTACAGTGACTTCCACTGGAAATGGTAAGTTTTGTTAAGAGGCCAAAGCTGCACAGGTGAGAACAAGAAGGTGAATTATCAAGCCATGGGCTGATGAGATGGGAGTTCATTCCCCTCACCTGATGGAAATATTCTGAATTTTTCTATAAAGTTTAACAGACACTCAACTACATGACATTCAAATATATCATCTGGCCCAGCATGCTTATGTCATGTGAAGGTGTCCAAGTCACCCAAGTCAAAGTGAAAGTATTTTCTGTCCAAAGACAGTAAATCAGCTTGGCCACAAACACTTGAAATCTAGATTTTCTTTTGATTAAATCCTCCTAAATATTGTTAAGTAGAAAAGCTATTTTCCTGTTGCCATGAAAATTAAATTTAAAATTATTAATTTGCATGATTGGAATCAGATACAAATGATTCCATCTGTATCAGGTACCATTTCCTTCTGCTCAAAAAGTGTAATCACCACGTAAGAAATTACCTTGGCTTATTTTATGCCCAGTCTGTTTCTTTCAAGACTGTAGACACCTAAAATTAGCTCAGAAAACATTTCTTGAATTCTGGGCACTGTGACCTACGATGTGCCTCTATTCATCACACAGTTTGGAAGGTTCTAGTTGAATTTAAATATGTTAAGCTAGGGTTTTTTTTCATTCATTTGTTGAGTTTATTTTGTGATTTTGGTGAGATATTTTTAGTATTTTAGTATTTAAAGGGAAACATACTTCTTTTAAGCTAAATCCAACGTGGTTTCTGTCAAATTGTCCTACTTTGTGTAGAGACTGAGCTCTAGCCACCATGAACTCTATCCACGCCTACCAGGGAGAGGAAGGTCATCACCATCAAGAAGGTTTAAGATGGAGATCTGCCTATGTGCAATGGAATGTGGTTTCCAAGAAGTGTTCAGTACTTCCGGGGTCTCATACAAAATGTAGTGCATATGGGGACTCGTTCATAGTGGCTTCTGAACATGACAATTCGGTGTTATGGCCATGCACAAACAACATGATCGTGAGGAATATGGAAACTCCAGTGGTCATCATGTCTCATGTTGTCCCTGATCCACAAAAAATTGGAGTAGCCAATCATATTAAAGAAAAAATACTATCATTGTGCTTCTGAATCTGCTGTATGTGGATATAAACATATATACTAAGTGCTTTGTGGGTATTCTTCTCAAAGACTGCCCTTCAAGTCATATTTGAAGACACATAAAACAAAAAGTGTGTGCAGCTTCAGAGGCCATGTTTTCTTTCAATTTATGAGTAATAAAATAATTTACTATCACAATTTAGTTATGTACAAATTATGCATGGCTCGCTATTTATTAGTCTTACTTTCCACAGAGGTCTTCATTTCATTCTTATGAATACCCACTTGGCATGTATCTGCGAAAGTGGAGTAGAGAGTTTATCACAATTTTCAGGTAAGAAAACACATGTCACCACTCAGAGAAATTTAGATCTAGCTATGCCGCTGGTAGAGAAAACAGAGAAGACTACACATGCATTGAACAGTGCACATAAAGCTTTCTAAGTAGATGCATGGTTCTCTGCCCTAGAAGCTTACCTATTTATACTGAAGCAATGCTCACAGCTAACCTACAGGGAGTGTATGGTACTTCTAAGCCTCCTTCTAGTATGCCTCTTACAACCATAATCCCTACAACTCAGATAATTACAAGGTTCCTACAATAATTTCTTTTCTTGCTCTGTCTTGTAAATTCATGCCTTTAGTGGTTCTCTTTAAGACAGTGACTCTCAGGTTTGTATTTGAAACGATTAGTGTGACTCCTGAGAGAGAGAGAGAGAGAGAGAGAGAGAGAGAGGTTTCCTCTGCCTATTAGGATAGCTGCATGGATATCCCATAAGTACCTACTATTCTATATTACCCAACTCTCCACTCTTTCTCTCCCTAAATCCCTCTGCACTCTTTTAATTTGTCATTTTAATAAATGATAATGCCCGTGGCTCAGCCTATCCAAACCAAGTCAGTGCTCTCACTATGTCCACACCACTCACAGACTTTAAAGTGCTCCCGATTTGCTCCTCCTCTCCAAACTACAGCTTCTGGAATCCTCTCCAAACGCCAAAGCCCAACAACTCCAACAATAGACAATACCATGTTTATTTCTCAAACATTTCTTGGTTAAAGAAAGGTGTTTTAACCTAGGACACATGGACCACTTGGTACTCTGGGGTGGTTTTGCAGTTATGTGTCCCTTTTGGAACCCCATGGAAGATTCTGTACATGGCCACACTTGTATTTTTTGCCAATCTCCAAAACTTGAAGATTTCAAAAAAGTAAGGCCATAGCCCTCCAGGTTAGACTCACCTCATGTGCACAGGTCAGAACTGACACTCCATGGCCATCCTTACCTATTACCCTGCCAAGGGCTGGCATTCAGGCAGCCAGGCATGCCTATTTCCTGATACTCTTTGATTTGGGAAGGATACTTTCAAAGGCCTCTGCTGGATTAGTCTTTTATTTGTTTTTATAAGAACCTTGCTCAGAGAGTTCTGCCAGCCCTTTTCTCCATGTTTTGTTCACTCCTCCTGGGTAGCAAAGGAGATTGTGCTTGAAGAGAAAACTCACCTGGCTTGTTAGAATCAGCCACAGAATTTGAGAGAGACAAGTCAGGTTGCCCCACTAGCTCACTGCAATGAACAGAACTCTGCAGGGATCACCTACGAGATGGGGCTGTAACAATGCCCTACTAGCAACTAACAAAGGAGGTCGCTAGCACCCCAGAGACCTTTGGGACCTTTCTGTAAACGGGAAGACAAAAGGTTCTCTTGCCTTAAAATTCTCTTGCCTTAAAATAGACACATGCTGTCTATTTTACATGTAGTTTCTGCCACTAATATTTCCCAAGTTGCCAATCTGCTATCTTCTTACAGGTGTCCCTGGTAAAAATATCCACAGTACATGACTACACCAAGCATGTCTGGTGTCTGATTTAGTTCAGGGCTCATAAAATTACAAACAAGATTTATGTCTCCAAATTAATCGCTAATGAGGAAAGTGAGGTTTGTTTGTGCACACGTGAAAACACAGGACGGTGGGCAGGGGAAGTGATTCACACCATGTCATAGTGGTCTAGGGGGCGGGTGAAGCTCTCACTGTGGGGAGGGAATGGGGAGATGAGCAAAATGGAAAATTCTTGGGAGATCTTAGTGGTTGCCTAGGCTTGCATCTGTTAACCTGCAAAGGAAACAGCATGAAAAATACCTCCTACTTTTATATTTTCTTCTAAAAGGAGAGTTATATTTCATAGAAACATCTACTTTCAGAAGTTTCTGGTGCTAAGAATTAAACCCAGGACCTCGGGCTTGTTCATTATCATTTTGGTACCTTTTTAATACAATATTTTATTAATTCTTTGAGAGTTGTATGCTATGTATTTTGAAACTACACCTCTCCTAACTCATCCCAGATGCACCACCTACCACCCCACCCCACCCCACCCCACCCCACCCAACTTTATGTCCTCCCTTTTCAACAACCCACAAAGTCCAATATGTGATAACCATCTATTCCTGGGTGTGGGACCATCCACTGGAATGGGGCTGACCTACTAGAGGTGATGCCCTTAAAAAATAGAACAAAACAAAACCTTCTCTCTCCCCAAGGAGCCATCACCTGTCAGTAGCTCTTTAGATAGGGGAGCCCATGAGTCCCTCTTCTTCTCCATGCTGGGATGTTCACTGGCTTGATCTTGTACAGATCTTAAACAGGAAACCACAGTTGCTGTGAGTTTATGGGTACAGCTGTCCTGTCCTGTCCTGTCCTGTCCTGTCCTGTCTTGTCCTGTCCTGTCCAGGAGGCACTGTTTTGCTCCAATCCTCCCTAAACTCTTAAACTCAGTTTGTCCCCCTTCTGGGATGGTCCCTAAGCCTTAAGGAGTGAGTATGGTATAGATGTCCCATTTATAGCTAAGCAGTCCAAGGTCATTTATTCTCTGTGCTTTAGTTGTGAGATTCTATACTAATCACCATCCACTGCACAAAGAGGCTGATGAGTCTGAGACCTGCACAGCTTTGTAAGTAGAGATGTGCATTAGAAGACAGTTTATACTGTGTACATTTAGTATATAAGTGGGAGTAGATCCATCCCTGGGTTTATGAGCTCCCCAACGGCAGGTTCTTGGCCAGACTTGTAGTAGGAGGCATGCGTTTCCTCCTGTGGAGCAACCCAGTTGGTTATCCCCATAATATTTGTGACACAATTGTGCCCATAGGCACATCTTACTGTGATGGTCACTCTTCAGTTCACACCTGCATAAGACTGTTGATAACTCCACCCCTCCTCCCTCTGAGAGCCTGAATAGGACTTCCCAGTACCATGAGAGCCAGGCAGCAGGAAGGAAGTCAGTGCTGGTCAGTGCTGACTTGAGTTCTTCGTGTCCTGTGACTAAAGTGTGTGATGTCTTCAGCAATATGGTATCGCCATCGAGTTCTTATGGACAGCTGAGAACAATGCCAATAGCTGCATTGTTTTGTGTTCTCAAATTTCACACTTTTCTGAAAGAGAGACAGAGACAGAGAGACAGAGAGACAGAGAGAGAGGCAGACAGGGCGTATTTAGGAAGCTCATAAAATAATAGGTTTCTATATGTCTCTTTTCAAGCATCCTCTACATTAGTTGTCCTTCCAAGCCCTCCTCCGCCCACCCCTTTCCTCACTTTAAACCTTGTATTGTGTTGTATTGTATTGTATGGCATTGTATCTTTCCACAATTCTTTCTTAAATCAAGGAAATACGTAATTTATTTGCTTTTGTTGTTGCCTACATATCCAGTATGCAGATCTTTGATCCATCTCAAGTTAGTTTTGTTTGTGGAATAAGATAAAAGCACACTTTATCCTTTTGTACGGTGACAGGCAGTTTTCCCTAAATCACATTTTTAGAGTATCAGATGTTCCCCATTGAATTACGTCAACTTCTACATGAAGTTGTTTTCTGGGCTTTCTATTATGTTAGCTTAACCTGGATGACTGCTCCTATGCTGGTACCATACCATTTTCATAACGGTAACTTTGTGGGAAGTTTCTGAATCAAAAAGTATGAGTCTTTCAAGTTCATTCTTTTTCCAGTGTGTTTTTGTACTTGGGATCTTGCGCAGTTCCACACAGGTCTGGAGATGGACTTCTTCAGTTAGAAAACAACACATGCTAGGACTTGTGTTGAACCTCCATATTGCTTTGGGTGTTGACATCTTAACAGGGTTAAATCTTCCTGCTGAGAAACGGGATTTCTTCTCATTTGTTAGGTTTTATCTCATTTCCTCCAGCAATATTTTGGATTTTTCATTTCCAAAGCTTTCATCTTCAGTAAGATTCACTCTAAGTACTTAATTCTTTTAGATGTATTATAAATGGAATTGATTTCATAAATATCTTTCCTAGGTTATCAGTGGAAATATTTGGGGTGGAACTGTTTGGGTTCATGTGCAATGTTGCCAAACTTATTAGTTTTAGCAGAATCCTGGCAAATTGGTAGCAACTTTCTATATGTAAAATCATATAATCTGTGACTAGGGATAGCTTAATCTCACCTTTTCCACTTTGAAAAAATGTGTTGTTAGTATTTTACAATTTTAAGTTGAGAAGACATTAAATGGACGCTGGTATATAGCTCAGTCACTTAAGTCCTTATTGTGCAAGTGTGAGAGTCTGGTTTCAACTCTGACACCCAAATAAAAAGTCAGGTCTTATTGGCAAGCACTTGTAACCCCAGTGCTGGGTGAGCAGACACAGAAGGCCCCTAGGAGCTCACTGGATAGCCAGTCCAGCCTATTTGGCCACCCCAAGGTCCCAGAGAAAGACCCTGCCTCAAAAAACAAGGTGAATAGTTCCGAAGAAACTACACCAAAGATTGACCTGTGGTTTCCATGTATGTGCACAGATATGTGCACATTATACCTACCCCACGAACATGTGTGTACATTGCAAGCATACACACATACACACACACACACACACACACACACACACACACACACATCTTATGTGCACAATGGGAGAGAAAAGACTCTAAAGTGCAATGCTCTGATCTGAGGAGTAGTAGTGATATAATCTGCAGGTGAATGAATTCATGTAATTTTCCTTTTTTTTGGAATGAAAATTTATGTCTTTTAGAGAAAAAATGAAAGTTTTCAAAAATAGGAGAATAATAAAAGAGGTATATTATTGAGGCCAGGAGACAAGGAGCTGATAGGGATTAGCATTGGCCATGACTGTGTTTCCATTTATTCTCACCTCTCATCAGCCATACAGGTTTGTGGGAAATCCTGGGCTCCAAAGTTATACTGATCACATGAAGGCTGGCCCAGGAGGTGACCACCATCCGGACTCCTTTATGAGTGTCTACTGGACATGGCCCTGGTCATTCAGAACCATGTTTGACAGTGTCTTCAGTACATATTTACTCTCAGCCCTTTGTTCTCTGTTTGTAGCAATGACTACATTTGAAATGACCAATCATACGCCTGTCACAGAATTCATCTTCCTGGGATTTTCCAACCACCCCAGCCTGCAGGGTGTCTTCTTCCTGGTCTTCCTGACCATTTACCTGACAACTCTCCTGGGGAACACACTCATGATGGTGGCCACCAGGGTCAGTCCTGCTCTCCACACACCAATGTACTATTTCCTCAGCAACTTGAGCTTCCTGGATATCTGCTACACGTCCACCACCATTCCGGTTATGCTAGTGAACTTCTTCAGGGAGAAGAAGACCATCTCCTATGAGGGTTGCCTTTCCCAGATATTCTTTTTTGTGACATGTGCTGGCACAGAAGGTGTTCTTTTGGCTGCCATGGCCTATGACCGCTATGTGGCCATTTGCCACCCTCTTCGGTATCCAGTTCTCATGAGCACAAGAGTCTGTGTCTGCTTGGTGATTGGGTCCTGGCTCTGTGGCTTGGTGAATTCTGTGACTCACACAGCACTGACAACCACACTCACTCTGTGTGGCCCCAACCAGATCAGCCACTTTCTCTGTGACATCCCATTGCTGCTGAAGCTCTCCTGCTCAGACACCTCTGTCAATGAATCTGTCCTCCATGTGGCCAGTGCCACCATTGGCCTGAGCCCCTGCCTGTTCACTGCAGGTTCCTATGTTCTCATCATCTCTGCCATCCTGAGGATTCCCTCTGCTCAGGGCAGGAGAAAGGCCTTCTCCACCTGTGCCTCCCACCTCACTGTGGTGGTGGTTTTCTTTGGAACAGCCAACTTCAACTATGACAGACCCAGTGAAGGCCACTCCCTGGACATGGACATATTGGTGTCTGTACTCTTCTGTGTTGTGACTCCCCTGTTGAACCCCATCATCTACAGCCTGAGAAACAAGGAGGTTAAGGGTGCTCTTAGAAAGCTTACTTAAAAAAACATGGATTCCCTAGTGTGATCAATAGTTCGATTGTCTTTCTTTCTTTTTTCCTTTATGTCTGGTACATGAAAACATTTTTTCTAGTTCTTTGCGAATTTTGCACAGTGTGTGTCAGTCTTATTCAACCCCTCCCAAATCCTCATACATCCACTCTTTGTCCTACCTACTCAATTTTGTGTTTTCTTTTTCTTATTTTTTTAAACACCAGTCAAGTTCAATTCGTGCTGCTCACATATATTTTTGCTGTGTGGCCCTTCCTTGGTGTGTGGTTGTTTTTACCAAGGGCAGCAGTCTTAAAGAAACCTGGCTTTCCTTTTCCTGGAAAGTTATCAGTTGCCAATAGCTTCTTGACCAGGGATAGGACTTTATGGCTATCTTCGATCTCCTTGCTGGGATTTGGGCTAGATTGAGTTTGCACTGATCTTGTGCATACTGTCACAATCTCTGTGAGTTCACAATGTAGTTTCCCAGCTATGTCTGGATGACAGTTTCCTTGCAGTCATCCACCACCTCTGACTCCTATGCTTTGCCTACCTTCTCTTCTACAATGATCCCTGAGCTTCGTGAGGAGGAGATGTAATACACATGTACCATTTGTGTTCAGCATTACAAAGTCTTTAATTCTCTGTACCTTGGATCTCTATATTAACTACCATCTATGGAAAATAGAAGTTTTTCTGATGAGAGTTGAGAGATGAATTAATCTGTGGCTATAATGGTAAGTCATTAGGAACTGGTTCAATATGATATCCACGTAGCAAACTGATTGTAGTAGGTTCTCCTCTAGAAGCTATGAGATACCTAACCATGGGCTCTTGGCCCAGTAGTGATCCTGTGAATGGGTTTTAACTTGTATAGCAGGACTTCAATCCACTCAGAACGAGATTGGTTGTTCCTGTAACATTTATGTCATTATTGCACCAATTGGTATGTCTTTCAGGCCAGTTGTATTTACAGCTCTCAGGGTTCACAGCTAGATAGTATTGATGATTACTTTTCACCTACAATAGTGTGCACACTATCTTCTAGCATTATTAAAGTCATCCAGTAGGAATGAGGCTTCCAGGTCAATGCCAGCTTGACATCTCTATATTATGATTCAAGTATGTAGTGTCTTCTAGGGAGGTTTGAAGGATAACCAGCAGCATTGGCAATCACCTGTGATTTCAGAGGTCTATGGGACATCACTGGACCACACTTGCCAAGAGGTAACCCATTCCTGGCACTTTTATTTGTTAGTCTTCTACTGGCATTTTTAAATTATTTAAACTATGGTGCTTTCATCATGACTTTTTAATGCATGCATGTAACATACTTTGTTTATATATACTCCCTCTATGATATTGTTTCTTTTTTCATTTTTCCCCTTGAGTTAGGGTTTAATGTACCTCCAATTCACTATGTAGCCAATCATGATCTCAGACTTCTGATCATCCTACCTCCACTCCTAGAATGCTGCTGTGACAGGCATATATCATGTCCAGATATGGGATTGAACCCAGGCCTTTGTGCACAACAGGCAGTTGCTCTACCAGCTGAACTAGATCCCTAGCCCTCTATAACCTTTTCATCTCTCTACTCCCTCTCATTTCTGTCTCCAAATATAAAAGAAAAATGTGAATGTTGTTTTTATAAGTCTGGTTTATTTCTCTTTATATAATGGTCTCATGTTTAATTTGTCTGAAAACAATAGAATTTCATTTTCTTTATTGCTGACTAAAACTCCACTGTGTGTATATTTCATGTTTCATTTATCCATTCATCTCTTGGACACCTAAGCTAATTCCAAAACTTAGTTCTTTGAGGAATCTTCATCCTGATTTCCATAGTTGATGGATTGATTAATGTTCCCAGCAACATTATATATTATATGTTATATAGTTATGCCTTCATTCCTGTCAGTATTTTATCTTATTCCTTGTTTATTTTCTTGATTCTATACCATCCCAACTGGATATGATGAAATATGATTATTGTTTTCATTTGTAGTTCTCTGATGGCTAAATACATGAAACTTTTTGATTGGCAAATTGTGCTTCTTTATTTGAAAATATCTGTTAAGTTCATTTGCCTGTTTATTGATTTGGTTGTTTGATTTTGAAGGGTGGGGTTTTTCTAGTCCCTTATATATTATGGATACTAATTCTTTGTCAGATAAATAACTTATAAAGATATTCTCTGATTCTGTTGTCTGTCTCTTCAACCCACTAACCACCCCTTTTCTTGCAGAAACTTTTAAATTAGTTATAGTTGCATATGTCAATTCTTGCTTTTTTTTTTTCTCTGACCTATTTGTACTTCTATTAAAGTTGACGCCTGCGTCTTCATCTTTAGGTTTCCTTTTTCTACATTTTCCTTGAACAAGTTCAAATTTTTATGTTTTATTTTGAGGTATTTGATTTATTTTGAGCTGTTTTATTTATAGTGAGAGATAGAGACCTACTCTCAGACTTCAATATGTGGGTACCCAACAATCTCTATAGCTGTGTGGGCTTATTTCTGGATGGTCTATTCTGTTCTCTTAGTCTGTTTGTGGAAGAACCAGATGGTTTTGTCACTATAGCCATAGTAGTTTGAATGAGGATGGCCCCATAGCTCAGAGATTTGAAGCTTAGTCTCCAGGGAGTGACATTACTTGAAAGAATTGGTGGTGTGGCCTTGTTAGTGGAACTGTGTCACTGGAGGTGTGGCTTGAAGTTTCAAAAGCTCAAACTAAGCCTAGCGGCTTTCTCTTCCTGCTGCCTGCTTATCTGTATGTAGAACTTTCAGCTGCCTCCTCAGCACCATGTCTACATGCACACTGCTCTGCTTTTCACCATGATGATAACTGACTAAACTTCTGAAACTCTAAGCAAGCCCCAATTAAATGTTTTCTTGTGTAAGAGTTGTTATGGCCATGATATCTTTTCACAGCAATAGAACACTGACTAAAACAGAAGTTAGTCCCAGGGACTAGGGTATGAATGGTATGACCATGCTTTTGTTTGAAGGGATATGGAAGTCTTTGGGACTTTGGACTAGAAAAACAGTTGGATACCCTAAGTGGGACTTAATGGGCCACCCTAGTAGGAACATGGAAGACAGGGGTGTTGACAATGACATAGAATGTTGGGGTCTGGATCAAGAGGTTTCAGAGAGAATATTAATAAAAGACCTAGAGGAAATTTTTGTGATATTTTAGTGAAAAGTGTGTCTGCTCTTTGTCCTTATCCAAAAAATATTACTTGAGGCTCAATAGAAGAGTTTTAGATTAATGATGTTGGTAGAGGAGGTTTCAAGATAGCCTAGTATTATTGACTGTGTCATGTGGTTATTAGTGGCCATTCTCATGCAGATCTATCTATAATAATAAAAAAAGAGCAAGCTGAGCAAGAAAAAAAATTAAAATGTATGGTTTAAGGAGAAAAGGAGCACCAGGAATTGTAATGGAGCCAAATCTAGTGCTCAGGGAGATAAAAGGCTTTAAAAAAGTCTGGAGTTAAATGGAATAAAGGAAGTGGTGACCTCGGGGTAAAACCCAATCAGCTGACCTTCCAATTTATGAAAAGGAATTAAAGGAGAGCTTAAACAGGAAGGAGACCATTGAAAACAGAAAGCTGATGCATATGTGATTGCTAGCCCCAGCAAGCAGAAGAACTTAGCAGCTTTAGGCAGTTCTGGCTTTAGAGTCAAGGATACAAGGAAAGGGGCTGTGGAATTATCCTCTGTGGCTAAGAAATGTCATTGAGGCCAGATGTGTGTCAGGGATGTTTCTGCATGGAGTCCCAGAGAGGCCATTTCATGAAGTGCTATGAAGAAGCCTGAATGTATGGGCAACACCAAGAGGTTGGAGGTGCTAGAGTCTTGGGATACCAGCTAACAGGGTGTGAAAACAGCCCAAGAGAGAGAAGTGTGTTGTAGTCAATAAGATTGGAAGGAATTGGAGATCAGAAGAGCACTTTGACATCAGACATGAAGATGCAAATTTTGGAATTTACCCTGTTGGTTTCTGGTCTTACTTTGGTCTAGCATGTCCTCACTGTGCTCCCTTTCCTTACTTTTGCAATGCTGTATATTATGTACCATTTTATGTTGGAAGTAAGTGATCTGATTTGATTTTTACAGGGGTTAAAGTTAACAGAATGCCATGAGTCTCAGAAGAATCTGTGAACTTTGAGACTGTGATAGACTATGGGAATTTTTGAAGTTGGACTGAATGTATAATGATTTGGCTACAAGCCTATGGGTGCTAGGGGATGGAATGTGGTGGTTTGAATGAAAATGCCCCCCACAGGCTCAGAGATTTGAAGCTTAGTCACCAGTAAGTGGCATTACTTGAAAGAATCAGGAGGTATTGCCTTGTTAGAGGAAGTGTGTCTCTGGAGGTGGCTTTGAGGTTTACAAAACCACAATTTAGGGCCAGTGGCTCTTTCTTTCTGTTGATCTGGATGTAGAACTCTCAGCTACCATGTCTCCAGGACATGTCTGTCTGCATGCCGACATATTTCTTCTCATGATGATAATGGACTAAACCTCCCAGACTATAGCCAGTCCCAATTAAATGCTTCCTTTCAAAAGCATTGTGGCCTTGGTGTCTCTTCACAGCATGCGAACATTGACTAAGACAATAGCATTATAGTGTAACTTGAATTTTTATGTGACATCTCCACCATCACTCTTGGCCCAGAATTGGTTTGGTTAATCAGGTTTCTGTGTATTTCCAAATGAATGTTATGATTATTTTTCTATTTTATTGTTCAGTATATGTATATATAATGTAGTATCTTATTGTTTTTTCCCTTTGATATTATCTCTTCTGTCCAATTTTTATTTGATGCCCAAACTTATTTCAGATCCTGTTAGTTTGAAATATTACTTTCACTTTCAATCTGGGCTTGTCTTTGCCAGTCAGTCCATGTAGGTTTCTTGCAAGAGCAAACAGTTTGGACCTGCTTTTATTGTAAATTTTTGGCTGATTTGAGAACTGTTCTTTTGTTCTTACCATATCCCATTTAGAAACTGCATGCATATTCTTGTGTGATTTTTCTTTTCTTTCTTTCTTTCTTTCTTTCTTTCTTTCTTTCTTTCTTTCTTTCTTTCTTTCTTTCTTTCTTTCTTTGTTGGTTGATTGGTTGGTTGCTTGGCTGGTTGATTGGCTAACTGTTGCTTGGTTGTGAGGCACACATATGCTACAGTGCATGTGTTGAAGTCAGAGGACAACTTCCAGGAGTCTATTTTCTCTTTCTTCCACTTAGGTCTCAGGAGTAAAATCCATTTTTCTGAACACTAGGGACTTTAATTCCCTCAGATATATTGCCCAGTTTAACCTCCCACCTTGAACTGTGTGTTTTAGAGACAGTGCCAGAGTGTGTGCCTGTAGAACTCACCAAAGCTTTTCTTTTTTCTTTTTTTAAAGATTTATTTATGTATTATATGTAAGTACACTGTAGCTGTCTTCAGACACTTCAAAAGAGGGCATTAGATCTTGTTACAGATGGTTGTGAGTCACCATGTGGTTGCTGGGATTTGAACTCAGGACCTTTGGAAGAATAGTCAGTGCTCTTAACCACTGAGCTATCTCTCTAGCCCCAAGCTTTTCTTTTTTTCTTCTGAGAAAACTGGCCCCTGCTAGGGGTTTCTCTCCTCCCTATCATGTTGTTTAGAGCCTGATGTTTGGGTGCTTATATTTTCTTCTAGACCTGCTTTCTGTCTCCTGTTTACTCTTGTACTTCTGAGCCTTCCCACATCATTGGCATCTGCCTGTAGCCGCCTGCCTGAGTCTATCTCAGACTCCCAGAAGCACAAGACAATGATATATGCTAGGAATATACTACCCCACCTTACTATCAAATCCAATTGATTTGAACTATTAGTTCCCATCATTTCACTTTCAATCTGGGCGTGTCTTTGGCAACCAGTCTATGTAGGTTTCTTACAGGAACAAATAGTTGGGTCTTATTTTTATTGAAAATTTTTGGCTGATTTGAGTGCTCCTAACCCACTGGCCCTTCTCCAAATTCTAGATAATGTTTCACATTCTGGAAATTTTCTTAATTTAAGATAATCAGGAACATTTTAGCTGTAGTTCTAACAATAATAATTTTATACAGCGTCTCCTGACAGCTGTCCTAGCCCATCATGGCAATAACACCTGTATTCAACAGTTCACAGATTGTATTATCATGTGTTTTTGTGTCTTCCAATCCTTTTAGAATATTTGCATCACTTTCTTACCCAAACCCTGTATTATATAATTCTCTCCAATTTCCCCAGTTTTTGCAGCTGCCACTAGTATGTGTTAAATATTATAACAAATGTAATTTTGATTTGTATTTCCATGATATCTCATGAAGTCTTTATTGTATGTCATATGTAAATGTATGTTTACACTCTGGGTGTATTAATAGTCCTAATATGGGTGCTTCATATCAGTGAAATAATATGTGCTTTGTGGATCTAACTTCTTTCACCTGAATGAGGTTTTCAACCATATTAGGCTGGGGTTACATCTCTGGAAGACCAGGTCCAAATGGTCAATGACTCTAAAGTAGTTTTGTTATTTTGTTTTGTTTATTTTATATACTTTATTATTTAAAAAACTTGAAATAAGTGTTTCTTTAAAAGATTTTGGGGTGTGTGTGTGTGTGTGTGTGTGTGTGTGTGGTATGTGGTGTATGGTGTGTGCATGCAACACACATGTTCAGGTGGCCCTCCCTGGAGGTGTCAAATTGTCTTGGAGTTAGGATTACAAGTTCTATAAACTGCCCATATGATGCTGGGAACTTAAGTCAGGTCTTCTGGAAAACCAACACACATTCTTAATGACTAAGCCATCGCATACATTAAAAAACCATGTTGTTGATAAAGTTAATGAGCTTTAGAGACTTAACTTTCAGCATGGCTTAGTGTTTTTATTTTGGTTTTTGTTCGGTGAGATACTCGCAAGATTTAAAATTGTTACAGGCATTTTATCACAAGTGCTCCACCCAGCTTCTTGTTTGTTGGCTTTGCCTTTCTCTCCTTTAAACTCTACAGCAAGTAACACCATCAGCAGGCCATGAGAAATAGAGGGATCGTAAGTCGGGGTGGAGAACAGCACAGTGGGTACTGGCAGAGAAGAAAGTGACATTGTGTGCAGGTGAGGAGCCCCAACTAGGACAGGTGGAGCTCGGAGTCAGGGGGAATACTGCAGTCCTTGGCTGCAAGTGCTTGCCTAAGTTAGCTCACACTTGCACTTTCATCCTACCCTCTCTCTGTGTAAAAGGAAGGGTTTAGCAGCCCACCGCCTCATAGCAAGACTCTGGTAGCAAACTTCTTTTACCAATGTCCCCAAAGAGATAGGAAGCTGATCTCCTCACTTCATCCTGAGGAAAGATGATTGCCAAAACCTTAATGAATCCAAGAGAGAATTAATTGCTCTTCATTTCTCTGATTTCTATTCGGGCCATTGCCCTTGAGTTCTGCTTGCAGAGTGAGGAGTCTCAGAACGGCTGCTCAGAGGCAGATTAGAAGGGACATTCCCAAAAGGTTGGTCCGTGGGCCTTTATAAATGGCCATTCTGGGAAAGTGAATTATGGAGAAGGCAAAGGGGATTTCCAGCTCCTCTGTTAGGCGATGTGTGTGCTCTGGGAAGCTTCCAGAAGGAAGACTCTCCTTCATGATGCTTGGAGGTCAACAGTCAGCTTTTAGCAAAGAATATATTTTCAAGGTAGGTACTAGTTTGAAAAGCAGTGAGCACCAACCCAAAGCCAGAAGTCTAAAGCTTTTGGTAAGAGTCAAGAGTAAGTGTGTTAATTTATTTACTGTCATTATTGACAATATTTCAAGTGTCTGGATATAGCTACCCTTAAAGAAACATTATAGGGCATTATATGTATTTTCATTACAATTTTGATGGTAGTTATGCAATGACATTTTAAATATCCTTCTGTATATGTATCAACTTCTGCAATGGTGCTTATAAATCCAGAGTGGGACTTATTTCAGAAATTATCTAGCATAAAACCTAAGGGACATTTGCATTACTTAGGTGAAATAATATGAGAGGAAAATTTGTTTGCGATAAATAATGTGCAGTGCTAAGTGTTTACCCTCTGCTTGTGAAAAACAGACCAGAAAGAAATAATTTCTATGGAAAAAGCATAGGGATACATTTCCACAGGATCCTGTAGCGATATTTGTTTAAGCAAATACAGTTGACTTTGTACAAATGGGATTAGAGGTATATTTATTCACCAACTAAAGGGTTTTTTAATGAAAGTTTTTTTTATACAATATATTTTGATCATGTTCTCCCTCCCCAAATTCCTCACAGATCCTCCTTGCTCCCAACGTCCCTCCTCACCTAACTCTGTCTTCTTTCTCTCTTAAAAAAGAGACTAAAACAAAAGCAAGAATCACATGTACAAACACACACACACACACACACACACAAATGGGAACCAAAATATACAAGCAAAATACCAATTAAACAAAAACAAAACAAAAAGCCCAAAACAAACTGAGACAAAAAGTCTACAAAAAGAGCATTGGGCTCACTTAGTTCAGCCAGGAGGGATTCACCTTCTGATGAAACACAGAGATGCTTAGGCCATGGGTGGCACCAGTGCATTAGCAGCCATACAACCCAAGACTCTTCAATGATTGGTTTCACCCCACATTCTTGTCATCAGAAATGTCATCTATCTGGAGTTACTATTAAATTATTTAATTCTCAATCATTTCTCCCTGAGATGACTGTTAATTGGGAAAGCAAGAAGCAGAGTTGCTACTTTTAGTTGGGAACTTAGTCAGTGCCACCAGACAATCTCCATTGGGACTGTTGTTTTGGGAAGGAGTAGACCTAAGTCCCTCACAGACAAAAGAAGCCAGAGGGCTACATTCATGTCCACACCAACCTTTATCTTTTCAGGTCTGTATGATATTTGCTGGAGAAACTGCTGAGCAGAAATGTCCCCCAGAATTCTCAAATCCCAGTCAAACTCTTCTAATGCTCATTCAAGGCTGTCCTTAAAGAGCCTTTTGTGATCTCTGTTTCATCAGTGTGCTGGTAGCTCTTCTTTTCTCATCAGAGACTCATTGAGCATCCAGACACACAAGACCCTTTGCAGTTTTTCCATGCAGAATTGAATGACTCAAGTTAAAACCTCAAGGAGTTTGCATTCAAGATGGAGGGTGGGCTTCCGGCAAGTAGCCGAGGCCCTCCTCTTAGTGGTCATCATGAGGAAGCTCTCTAGCAAAAGATAAACAAATGATATAACTTTAAAATTGCACAAAATATAATCAAGCTTCCTGCCTTGTACTGTATTTTGTCTTCCTATTAGATGGGGTCAAAGACGGGGGGCCAGGTCCTAAATTTCTTCGTAATGCTAGCATAGGGCTGTATCAGACCCTACAGTGGACTAGAGTTGAGTTGAGACTTGTCTCTATCAAGGAAGTGCTGAAAGGAAACAAAAACTTATCATTTGAAGAATGCAGTAGGGCGAAGGCTCGTATCACAGGAAATAGTCCTTTGTCCGAATACTAGGAGAAGCACAGCTGAGGAAGAATTAGATGCTGGGATAAGTTTCTGAGACAGGATAGAGAAAAGCTGTGAGTTTAAGAGTTTTAACCCAATAGTCACCAGGAGGTACAGCTCTGCCTGTTAGGTGGGACCTGCCCAGGCTCATCCCACTGTTGGGTGGTCCTAGGACCAGACACATCAGTACCACCTGTGAGCTTCTCAGAGCTGGACACATACATGAACGTTCAAGGTGGAGCCTTGCAACATGATCTCTGAACATCCTGACTCTGGTGCTCAGTGCCCATGTTAAGGGAACTACACGAACAGAGATACGGGCCTGGAAAAATTAGCTCGTGCGCTCCATAGATTACATCAGCTTTGCTACAAGCACTTAAGATTACTTAGATTTTCTGTTAGATAAATTGATGTACGTGTGCGTGTGTGTGTGTGTGTGTGTGTGTGTGTGTGTGTGTTTAAGTAGGTCAATAATTTACTGGGATACATGAGAATTAGATTTGAAATTTTTAATCATTGCTTTGAGATATTGGAATCAAATATGAATAGATGTTCCCCTAATGTGCTGTAAGGGTTTCACAGTTACTAATTTTTCATTTTGTTCATGCCCACTTTGTTTCCATTGGGGAAATGAACCCCTTAAGGTTAGTCAACAGAAAATTTCATTTATTGCCCAAAAAAATCTCTTTTAAGACCTCTAGGATTATTTATTTTCCACAGTTTGTTTATTTTTAGGTTTGAACATTACGCTTAACTTCTGTACCAACTTTCTATTGAAATTTAAATACTTTAAGCTCCTTAAGGCCCTGAGATTTGGAATGTTTAATGAAAGCTGTGTTGGCCTATTAATCATGAGCACTGAATTCTTAGAACCAAAAAATAAGAATTCTTGGGCTCTGAAAACTGCAAGAGTCTACAAATAGACCATTATCCATAGCAAAATATTGTCGTAAGTCATGACTGTTATGAAATAAACCCTCTCTGTACCACAGTTTCTCTTTATTTGCAAAACAGGAATGGTGCATCATTTTGTAGAGTCTTATATAAACCAACAGAGTCAACGTGTGCTCAAGTCATAAACATGATTTACGAAAAAGGTTATCACAGAATTCTTATTTACCGTGTTCCCTATTTTATATTCAGTTTAGAAAATCCTGGGTAAATTCAGGGACATAAAGCGTTGCTTTTCAAAGTAGCATACTGAGTTTTGATTGTATGGTTATACTAAATTCAATTTTGATTTTTAAAGAGAAATGTACATCTTTTAAACTACTGTACAAGACCTTTTCCCCCAAGAAGCCAAGCCGTTACATATACCGAATCACTTTAAGAAAACTCATTCTCAGATTCACTTTTCTACAGTACACACCCTGTGACAGACTGTGAAAAGTCACTATCACACGTAGGCACCTCACCATTAAGGTTCCTGCTGATCAGGGTGCAGCAGCAGGGAAATGCCAGGGGCTGAGTGTGATCTTCTGAGTGTTCTGTCTGGGAGGGGATGTGTGTCCATGACGATAATTCAGCCTAGCTGCCCTCTGCTGACAGAACAGCCGTTAGGGATAAGGAAGAAGGGCTGGATGCCACGATCAACCTTACCTCATACCTGGCCCAGGAGAAGTTAGATTAGTTAATCAAATCAATGGGAAAAAAAACTATACAGAGATACAGATCAATACTGCCTCATGAAGCTAGTCCTCTGGAATGGACTGGAATGGACTCGAATGATTAGCAGTTTCCTATAACCTCCCCAGTAGATAGAATGTGCAACTTCAGAAACTGTATTCTAACCCCAGAGGCTGATGGGGAAGGATTCTCGGGCCTGGGCCAGCCATGGCTGCTGTGAGGCCTTACCTCAAACCAAACAAAAGAAAGAATCATATTTTTTGAACCCCAAATGCTTATTTTCACGTTCCTAGATTAGATTTCCACAGTTCATCTCCCCTTAGTAATACCCAGAGGGAAAAGTTGTGACACAGCTTCTCAGAGAATACAGAGAATACAGTGACTATAATGACAGAAGGTGTTTTGTTTGTATTTTTCATATGGAAAGGGTAAATGAAATGAATACCTGACACTGATTTTGGAATGACTTGGACTTGTCTGTGCAGCAGGCAGAGAAAACAGAAGAAAACACACACATGGCAGGAGAATGAGAGGGCGAGCAGGTCCCAGGGCGGGGTTGGAGTTGACTGGCTTTGAGTCAAGGCTAACAAGGAAATGCTCATTAGTTAGGGAGATTGCTTAGAGGATGCAATGCACACAGTTAACCTAAACAACATGATATTTTTCAGTCCTTCCCAGGCACGTCCTGGCTCAGTACCTTGGTTACAAATGTTCAGATCTCAGCTCCCACCTTGGCCTTCCTCTCCGATTGTCCCATATGCTCTCCCTGGTCTCTTCGCTGCTGTGGCAGTCACCTTAGACACAGTCAATCAGGGGCTTACATCTGCAATCCTAGCCTGTCTGGAAGTCATTTTGTGAATACCCCATACTGACTAGCATTTAGCATCACTCAACTCTAACCTACCATATCCCCCTAAACCTACCACATCTCTTGCAATGCCCGCTTTAATGAGTGATCCCAAATTGACTGGTGTCTTCCTCACGCACTGGAAAGTGCTTCCCAGTTTGTTTGTGTGGGGTGGTTTTTTTTTCCTCCCAAGCTCCCAAATGCTATACTTTTAGTTACAGGCCATTTCGTTTTGCTCTGGTTTTAGCATTCAGAAGATTCTCTTGAACTAAATAAAGCAGTTTGTATCCCAAGCACTGGAGCTATGAGGGACTCCGGTCATTGGGTTTCACAATTTCATGCAAGATTTAATGAATGGATGTTTGTGCATTTTCTAGACTTGCACGCTTGTCTCTTTTCATGTTCTCAAGGCTGATGACTTTCTAAAACTCAAGATATTTCCCTCAGGTGTCCCCACTTTCAATCTGCCCTCATCGAATGCATTGTCCCCAGTCCCCTCTGGTTGATACTCTGTATTCCTGCCTGTTGTACAGCAAAACATGGCTTCCAGGAAGACATTGCTCAGCTGCCTATGCAAGAGCGACAATCATTTGCAAGTCTCTATAGCAGACTTTATGATTTTGTCCAGAAAGGCAGGCCTGACACAGTTTCACATATTTCGGTTCTATACCCAAGAGACTGATTGCCTGCCACCTGCTTTGGGGTGGGTACCAATGAGGTTCTGCTTACGCATAACCCAAAAGGCTGTTAAAAGTTAATATAAAGTTGATATAAAATACTAATTTATAGAAATATAAAATTAACATAAAGTATATATAAAATATAATGGCAACCAACTAGATTGTCTCACCAGCTCCTGGAAAACTAACAGGACTCTCTCTGTATGCAGCAGTGTGGCAGGGGCTTCCAAAGCCCAGAATCTAGAGGCGATATAGCTTTCATAGACGTTCACTGATGTCTCAGAGACCTCAGGGTCTTCACTTCTGTAGCAGTCAAGCCAACAGACATCCTTTGAAATGTCTTGGACTTAGATGGATAGATTCATACTGTTTTCCTTGAGAGTTCCACCATTAATATCACCTGAGAGGCCCACTTACCTCCCCTTAGCTACAGATTAGTGTTCTTAGGCATGACTCGTTCAATCAATGAAATATACACAGCATGCTTGTACACATGTACAAATTCACACACATGTAAACAAACATATATGAACATGGTTTTGCATTTGTTACCCAAATCCCGTTTACCTGCTTACCATTCACATTCAGTCCCCTAAATAGGCCATTGTCAGGAAAAAGGTAGCTGTCATTATAAAATATGATATGTAATGAATTATAGTAGAAGAGAAAGAAATAATGGCAAAAACAAAAGGAACGTGTTAATAACATAAAAAGAAAAAAATAAAACAAACAACAGCAACTACGAAGCCTGGGACCAACTGATCTTGAGAGGGAAACTGCACTAAAAATTGTCTCCTGCTTTTTTAACATAATATTTAAATTATACTTATTACTTAGTAAAATTGTAAAGGCATACATTGATAAATGCTTACATATATAAACCACAAACAGGAAGATAAAGAATATTTTCCTCAATCTAGAAAACACTTTCCTTCTTTTTTCCAAATAATACCACTTCCAAGTTCTAGAAATAAACAAGTCCTTTCTTGGTCATCATAGCTTAGATTTATCTACTTTCAAACTCCATTTAAGGGAAAAATATAGTATCTATTCTTTTGTACCTGGCTTCTTTCAGACAACAAAAATTGTTTAGACTTACAGTGCTATTAATGTTTGGGTATTTTTGTGGGGTTTTAAAAATTGTATTATTCTACTTTATAATATATCATAATTTGTTGTCTATTCTTCTGTTAATAGACATACCATTTTTGTAGGCTACTGAAGGTTATCATACGTGATTTTCTGTGACCTGTTCATTTTATTGAGATCATTTTAAGAGTGAAATCATCAAGTTGTAGAATAACTATATCTTATTTGAAATTGCCAAGTGATTGTCAAAAATGATAGCATAAACTTTGATTCTATTGTGGAGAGCCAGAAAACAATGTGTTTCCATCATTATAACAACTCAAAAACAGTCTGGTAAAAATTCATATCACTATCTTTTCTTGCCTTTATTGAAGAATTGAGACTTCAAAGCAAATAACTATACTGAAGTCTGGAGAGATGTCAGCAACTAAAATAATCCATGCATATTTTACCTAGAAGTAAATGTCACATAAGCTAATAAGGCTTAATTAAGAATACTTGGTTAATTACTTGACTTACAGATTACTAACAGAACATGGAGTCCTTGAGAGCCATCTGAGATGGTTAGTGTGCACTTTTAAATTTTTCTCTATGAATTCCACCAAATTCTCATGGGGAATATGGGGAGCATATGGGAGATATGCTGGGAATGTGTCTCTCAAGGTGCTGTGTCTTGTTGAGGCTGAGGAGGAAGAATAGCCATAGGCAAGCTTCCCATCAGCCATATTCCCTATATTTTTCCTTTAGAAGCTAATATGAAATCCTTAGGATATGAGTAACTTCAATTGCCACCTTGGAAGTACTGTGAAAGTCACCGTGTGTGAGGAAGGACAGAGAGGGGATAACAAGTCCTCTGTGTGAGGGAGGGGAGGGACGCACTGTGCTCAGTGCCAGAGCTGGAGAAGCTCCCGCCTCTTTTGTTGGGAAACAGTCTACCAAGCAGACTATCTCTGGAGAAAGGTTAAGAACTGGAATACCCAAATCCAGGTGGAAGAAAGCTTGTGCATACCTAGTGTATCTCTAAGAGTAGAGTGACATTTGTGACACAGTCAGAGTGACTGAGGAACAACAAACTTCAAACTCAACCTAGCTGCTGTCTAGATCAAATCTCAAAACAAATGTCTAAAGAAGGAAGAATAACTTCAAGGAAAAAAACCCATACCTCAGGATCTTTTACAATATGACTAATTTTAAACTAAAAGCTATGGTACATTTTTAAAAGTAGGGAAAATAGTCTAAAGAGACAACACGCATATCAAACTAGACTAAACTATGAAAAATTTTCAAACTCTTTGATAAAGAATTTTGACTAATAATTAACAAGCTAATCCCTTCCATGGAAAAGCTAAAGAGCATAGAAGAGGAAATAAATTCTAAAGAAATAAAAACTCTTCAAAACTATCTAACAGAGAGGAGCAGCACAGGAAGAGAGGTAGCAGATGTGCTGGCAAAACCAGCAAAGGAGAAGGAAGTACTAACAGACATAATGACAAGCCAACAGAAATCACCCAAAGTGCAAAGGAAAGGGTTTTAAACAATTGTAGACAAGATATGGTACAATGTTAGGCTGTCAAAAACACACAGAAATCGAATTTCAGATGGGATAGAAAGATTAACACAGAAAAAGAAATATTTGAAGAAATAATGGCTGAGAACTTTTCAAAATTAATGACAAATACCACCAAAGAAGATTACTGAAAAGGCCTAAGTATATTGTGCTCAGATTGCTCAGAGAGAGAGAGAGAGAGAGAGAGAGAGAGAGAGAGAGAGAGAGACAGACAGAGACAGAGACAGAGACAGAGAGGAGAGATCTTTTTTTAATATTTTTATTTTCTATATTCTTTGTTTACATTCCAAATGATTTCCCCTTTCCCGGATCCCCCTTCCCCATATGTCCCATAAACCTTCTTCTCTCCATCCATTCTCCGATCACCTCCCTTCTTTTTCTCTGTCCTTATATTCCCCTCCAATGCTAGGTCAATCCTTTCCAGGATCAGGACCTTCTCCATACTTCTTCACGGGAGTCATTTGTTATGCGATTTGTGCCTTGGGTATTCAGGGCTTCTGGGCTAATTAATATCCACTTATCAGAGATTGCATTCCATGTATATTCTTTTGTTACTGGGTTACCTCAGTTAGGATGATATTTTCCAGATCAAACCATTTGCTAAAAATTTTGTGAATCCATTGTTTCTAATTGCTGAGTAGTATTCTATTGGGTAAATATACCACATTTTCTGGATCCATTCCTCCTTTGAGGGACATCTGGGTTCTTTCCAGCTTCTGGCTATTATAAATAAGGCTGCTATGAACATAATGGAGCATGTGTCTTTATTGCATGCCGGGGAATCCTTTGAGTATATGCCCAGGAGAGGTATAGCAGGGTGAGAGGAGAGATCTTAAAGAGAGCTGAAGGAAAAATAACCAACAGAGTATGATGCATAAGAACTACAACAAAACTGTCATCAAAACCTCTGTAAGCAATAGAACAGTGTCATGACTATCCCTAAGGCACCAAGTGCACCACCATGTTAACTCAGAAGAGGTCCATCAACAGCAAGAGTTGGGGTTTTCCTATGCAAACAAAACTGTGCAAGTGTACCACAAGCAGATGCTAAAAGAAATGTTGAAGGAAGTTCTTTACCTATCATGGGATAAGAACAAAAGAAAGATACCTGGAAATTTCTAACTATTTAAACAGTAAATAATACACTTAAAAATAATTTGTGAGGCAAAGAAAAAACATTTCAAAGAGAACTTTTAAATATTTTGGACTGAATCAAAATAATCTGTCAAAAAACTGGATTTTAAATTTATATCTTCAATGTTGGTATTATGAAAGCTTACATTTAGGCAAACATGATGCAATTTCCATACTAAAATCCCAGAATTCAGACGGCTGAGGCAGGGAGACTGACAGTTCAAGGCCAGCTTGGGCTACATAGTAAATTGAGATTACATAGTAAGAAATTGTCTTTAAAAATTCAAGGGCTAGCGACACAGCCCAATGGTACAGCACTCGCCTAGCATGTGTAAGATTCTGGGTTTGATTCTTGGCGCTGAAAAAGACCAAGATAAACCTGTATCTAAAATAAGAGAGCCTGAGAGAAAGGCAGATTAAGACAAAGCAAAGAAATTACAGTTATTAGAGAAGCAGCAAGAAAAACTTAAGAGCAAAAAAAAAATCACTGAAGATAAATTAGTTCTTTGCAAATATTGATTATATTAACAATTTATCAAAATGATTTAAACGTATTAAGACTTTACATAAACATGAGGAATAAATGAGAGGCAGGTACTGAGACTACATTAAGCAAACAACCATGAGTCACGATGCACACTGGGATCATCAGCCCATCAACACAGGCAACACACACAGGCTCACCATCAACACAGGCAACACACACAGGCTCACCATCAACACAGGCAACACACACAGGCTCACCATCAACACAGGCAACACACACAGGCTCAGCTGGGAAGAAATAGATAGCCTATGTAGTGCTATGAATGTCTGAGAACTTGAATTAGAAACTTAAAACTTTCCAAAACAACACATATCAACTGTGACTTAATGTTGATGACTTGATGAATTTAAACAGGCATACAATGAAAAATGGTAAGTGTATATAATCTCTGCTAGAAAAATCAAAAGAAACTCCCCAAGACATTTTTATATGGTCAAATTTTCCTCATGACAAAATCAAGCAAATACATTACAAGAAAAGCATACACCTGCATCATTTCTCATGACTACAAGTATTTCTCCAAATCATCATCGAATTGACACGAGAAACACATAGGAAAGAAAATATAAACCAGTCACTGAGTTCAAGTCTGGGAGTGCGAGGCTGATCCAATATTCAAAAGTTGAGTCTATATAACCAGAATGTACTATAAACAAATAAAACCAGTACAGCATATCAGATTAATGTTTTCAAAAAATTCAATATGCACTCAGGATTTTAAAAAAAAAATGTTAGTAAATGCGGATCTCAGGAGTTGAGGATTAAGTCTGATGCATTCCCCTGCACCAAAACAACCAAGCACAAAACCTGTTTTAAAAATCAGTGTAAGAGGGGCTTTCCAACCCAGTAGAGAACACTGAGCAAGTGTGATGCCCAGGCCACAGATGATTAACATAAGCTCGTGCTGCTTCTCCTGACAGTTATGTGACAGATACCATTCCTAGCACAACACAGTGAACAGACGGAGGGATAGAGCAGGTACCTCCCCCACTGTCAACAAACAACTGGTGTGGGACTTCAAGCCACATCAAGACCAGAAATCCACAGTTCCTATTGCGTATTGTCTCTTACCTCCAAGGCTGACAGAAAATCAGCAAAACCTGAAGTTCTAACAATGACTCTGAGAGAAGAACAAGAGACAAATGACATCAACTCATTTAAAAGGCTGGCGAAAGTCCATGCTGGAGCAGCAATGAGAAGTGTCCACCCCTGCCTCGGATTGTCTGTTCTCCTTCAAGGTCATATCAAGAGGAAGGGAGTCATCTGAGTGTTTGGACAATGTGGAGATAGAGTTCTTTTTTGTGTTATAAAGTAAAACGCAACCTTGGGAATTCGCGCTCCTAATATTTTAAATACATACAAAGATTAAAAGATGAATACAGGAAGAAAGACGATAAAGGAATACATTGAAAGGCAGTGGGTTCCGTGAATGGGTCTGTTTTTCATTGTTATTCTTAATTTTTCACAGTGAGAATGTATTGATTAAAATAAAAAAGACACAGGGAGAGGAGAATCTAACAGCAATCTTCTGGGTTAGGAATGAGCTATGGGAAAGGCAGAAGTTAGCAATATATTGTACACTTTTTCCATTCATCCTTACCAATCAGCAGCCATGCAAAACCCTGGGAAATAAGGGGGCTCTGTCGTCTAAACCTCACTCTATAGCCCAAACTGCTGTATATCTAATGCTACTGGGCATGGCTCTGAAAATTGAGAACCATGTTTGACAGTGTCTTCAGTACATATTTACTCTCAGCTTTTTGTTCTCTGTAGCAATGACTACATTTAAAATGACCAATCATACGCCTGTCACAGAATTCATCTTCCTGGGATTTTCCAACCACCCCAGCCTGCAGGGTGTCTTCTTCCTGGTCTTCCTGACCATTTACCTGACAACTCTCCTGGGGAACACACTCATGATGGTGGCCACCAGGGTCAGCCCTGCTCTCCACACTCCAATGTACTATTTCCTCAGCAACTTGAGCTTCCTGGATATCTGCTACACGTCCACCACCATTCCGGTTATGCTAGTGAACTTCTTCAGAGAGAAGAAGACCATCTCCTATGAAGGCTGCCTCTCCCAGATATTTTTCTTTGTGACATGTGCTGGAACTGAATGTGTTTTGTTGGCTGCCATGGCCTATGACCGCTATGTGGCCATTTGCCAACCACTTCGGTATCCAGTTCTCATGAGCACAAGAGTCTGTGTCTGCTTGGTGATTGGGTCCTGGCTCTGTGGCTTGGTGAATTCTGTGACTCACACAGCACTGACAACCACACTCACTCTGTGTGGCCCCAACCAGATCAGCCACTTTCTCTGTGATATCCCATTGTTGCTGAAGCTCTCCTGCTCAGACACCTCTGTCAATGAATCTGTCCTCCATGTGGCCAGTGCCACCATTGGCCTGAGCCCCTGCCTGTTCACTGCAGGTTCCTATGTTCTCATCATCTCTGCCATCCTGAGGATTCCCTCTGCTCAGGGCAGGAGAAAGGCCTTCTCCACCTGTGCCTCCCACCTCACTGTGGTGGTGGTCTTTTATGGAACAGCCAACTTCAACTATGACAGACCCAGTGAAGGCTACTCCCTGGACATGGACATATTGGTGTCTGTGCTCTTTTGTGTTGTGACCCCCTTGTTGAATCCTATCATCTACAGCCTGAGAAACAAGGAGGTCAAAGGTGCTCTGAGAAAACTGACTGGAGTGCCTTCCCTAACAATAGCGATGCCTCGAGAGTAATCCAGCATTCTACCATTGCAACATGACACTGTCATTTCCAGAGTTCACACTCCAGAGTTACACAATCAAGTTTCAAGAAGAGAATCACAGAAAACTCAGAACATTTGAATCCATCTATGATTTTGTGTTTAGCTGCGTTCATTCATAGCTCTCCTAGGATGCATGCTCCAGATGGGCCATGCATTAGACTTGCCTCAACCACTAGTCTTCAAACTGGGGCACACAGTCACCTGAAGAAAATTTTCCATGAGTTTTGCCATTCTAGAGGTGTAGGACCTTGGTGAACAGGTCTGATAAATGAATCACACTAAAGTCTAATACAATAGCCAACTTTATTCAGAGAATCCAACAATTTATATTCTAAGAAGTTTAGAAGAGTCACATGAGTAAAGTGTACAATTACAAGGATAGCCTGCATGTGGCAAAAGCATATTTTTCCATAGATACATAAACAAACAACAATAACCAGTTATGATGAACAATCTGAAGTCAACTCACTCCTATCCACTCTAGCTGGGAGGAGACTAAACACACATTCCAAGCACAATTCCATGTTTTGAAGAAACTGAGGGCATAAGACTCATGTGTTATTTTCTTGGAGTTTTCTCAGACATACTCAGGATTTTCCTCACATGACTCCATTCTTGGACCATATTCTGACATCTCTTTCTTTATTTTAAAACACAGGGTATCCAGAGTGGTTTTGATTTGAGATGTTGTAGATAAATCTATCATTTGCTGCATGAGCCTTGTAAAGCATTAGAATTATAAGCATAATAAATAAATATCAGTGGAACAGTGAAAGCCTTGTGTGTATACTCTGCCACCAGTTTGGAGCGGGGATCCAAACTGTCTAATACTCTTGGCTACATTATTATTTGGATCAGAAAAAGATCTAAGGAATAGCTTGAATAAAGACACATATAATGACTAGCTCTGGTGTCTTAAAGAACACAAGCCCATATTTGCCTTTAATTAGAATACAAATGTTAATGTGTCCTGTGCAAATAGAAAGTGATTTAAATCCCAAGGAAAAATTAAATGCAGACCCTTCTCTATAGGAAATGAATGAGTCTGTTATGCTCCCCAGGTCCAGTCATAAGCACAGTCATTAGTAAAGATAACAGGAGCTGTACTCAATCTACAAGCTGAAGCAAAGGAGGATGAGTCATACAATACAGCACACGGGTTCAGTGCACTCACTACAGATGCACAGATCAAAGCAGGTATCCCTACTAGAAAAAGATTCTCAGGTGGCATGGGGTTCTGTGTGTTTCAGAGAATAACTTCTCCCTGGGTGCACATGGCCTTAGGTGGGCAGACTTGACTTCTAATGATGTGATTTGTATCTCCTTTTGCCCATTAGCTGGAGGTTTGCCATCTTTCTGCCAACTTCCATTGTCTTCTTGCCCTCTGCTATTGTCCCTGATGGCCTAGGGCCAGAGGAGCCAAAGAGGAATTCATGTTTCAGCAGACCCATCCATAATGACAGATGCATATCCCTTCCCAATTTTCTTCTGCAGAAGTAAAGCTAGGGCAGGTTAATGTACTAGCTTGCTTATTTCCTTCTGCAATAAAACCAGGGAGGTCAGAATATGTGTACGTATGAGTCTAATGATGGAAATAACGCTCCAAAATAAGCAGAATCTGAAACAATATTTAAAGGCTTATGAATCAACTGTAATAGGTAGCTTCACCTGTTGGACTGAGGAAAAGGAACTATTAATAGGTTGATGAATATCTGGATCATGAATCCATCCTTTACCCTTAGATGAGCCATTAATAAAATAAATATCTGCCTGTAGATATTATTATATCCTCCAAACACCGCATGTCCTCCACCGGTCTTGCTCAGTATGTGTGTCTGTCTCAGCTAACATCACTCTGTCAATTAGCCCAAGTCTGAGAAAGTGGCAAGAAACTGTAGCACACTACCCAAAATTTTTTTGTGCATTTCTATGGAGACAAATGCAGCTCAACTACACAATGTAAGATGGACCAATACATGCATGTCCTTAGCAAAGAATCTGTCATCATATGTCTTTTCATGTTATTGCTTTAGCAGAACATCCTTTCACCTGTGTCCACTTCAGCAAAACATTCCTTCACATGTTTGCCCCAGCAAAACACCATTCAACCGATTTTTCAAAGAACCTTTAAATTTCCACTTCATGTCATCCTTTATGTAATATCAGAGATCGTTTGGCATGTCACTTTTATGAAATGTATGCCATTATAAAGTCAAAGAAACAGAGAAACTCCAAGCTGCTGGGGATAGCACCTTGGCTTAGAATTTCCACTGATGGCGTCCATGTAAGAACAGGTGGATGGGCAGGCAGTACCTGCCCTCTGGTCCAGCGTCTGAAAAGTCCATTAAGACGCATATCAACCATGTTCCTTTCAAAAATATTAAAGCCTTGACATTTTATTTTGAAACGAATCTGGCAAACCTCCAGAGGGCACTTTGTGTCACTACTCACACTTTCATTTGTATATATTATTTGTACAAAAGAATGGGTTCACTCTGACATTTTCAAACATGAGTAAAATGGACTTGGATCATGATTACTCCATCAGTCTTTCTTGTTCTCCTTCCTTCTTCTGGTTTTCCCTTTGCCAAATAGTTCCCCCTTCTACTTTAATGCCATTATAAAATGTCTACATTCCATATACAAAAGAAAAATGGTGATTTTTTTTATTCTGAACCTGGTTTATTTCTTAAATATGATGATCTCCAGTTCTTTTCATTTTCCCACAAATGACAGAATTTCATTTTTTTAAAGGCTGAATAGTATTCAAATGTGTGTCTATACTATATTTCCTTATCCATTCACTGATGCATGCCCAAGGCTGATTCTATAATTCAGCCCTGACAAACAGTGCTGTCATGTGTGTGTGTGTGTGTGTGACATCTTTATTACACACTGGATTCAGTGTGGATGAGCACCTTAAACAGAATCTGTATTACTTATAAGACAATTGATGATCCCAAGTAGGTCTCTGCAGAGAGTGGGGAAGTGCTCCTCTGAGGGCAAAAAGTGTCAATGGGAATTTTTTGTTAGTTCTTTTAAAAAATGATTATTATTAATTTTACATCTTGACCACAGTTTCCCCTCCCTTGCCTCCTCTCAGTCTTCCCCCCACCTCTTCCTGCCCTCCCCCCCAGTCCACTTCTGCTCCTTTCTGTTTAGAAAAGGGCAGGCTTCCTATGTGTATCAACCAAACATAACATATAAAATTGTAGTAAGACACCTGGCTTTGTGTCAAGGCTGGATGAGAGCCCAGTATGAAGAAAAGTGTTCCAAAGCCAGCAAAAAAGTCAGAGATAACACCTGCCCCCACTGCTTGGAATCCCTCAAGAAGACTAAACTACCTCAGCCAGTCGCTTGCAGGTTCCCTGGTTATCAGTTCAGTCTCTGTGAACCCCTATGAGCCGAGATTAGCTGATTCTCTGGGTTTTTTTTTGTAGTATTTTCCACCCCTCTGGCTCCTACTCTCTTTCCTCTGCCCCTTCTGCTCCTCCAAGCCCTGCCTAATGTTTGGCTGTGGGTCTCTGCATCTGTTTCCATCAGTTGCTGACTGAAGCCCTTCTGATGACAGAGGGTTAGGCTAGGCACCAATCTATGAGTATAGGAGAATATCATTAGAAATCGTTTCATTGACTTTCTTCCTTTCTTTCTTTCTTTCTTTCTTTCTTTCTTTCTTTCTTTCTTTCTTTCTTTCTTTCTTTCTTTCTTTCTTTCTTTCTTTCTTTCTTTCTTCCTTCCTTCCTTCCTTCCTTCCTTCCTTCCTTCCTTCCTTCCTTCCTTCCTTCCTTTCTTTTTGCCAGTCTTGTTTGGTTCTATCCTAGGTCTCTGGGCCTAGGATGGGAAATGCAAATCAAAATAACCCTGAGATTTCACCTCACACAAGTCAGAATGGCTAAGATTAAAAACTCAGGAGACAGCAGGTGTTGGCAAGGATGTGAAGAAAGAGGAACACTCCTCCACTGCTGGTGGGATTGCAAGCTGGTACAACCATTCTGGAAATCAGTCTGGAGGTTCCTCAGAAAACTGGGCATGACACTTTTGGAGGACCCTGCTATATCACTCCTGGGCATATACCCAGACAATTCCCCAGCATGCAATAAGGATACATGCTCCACTATGTTCATAGCAGCCCTATTTATAATAGCCAGAAGCTGCAAAGAACCCAGATGACCCTCAACAGAGGAATGAATACAAAAATGTGGTATATATACACAATGGCGTACTATTCAGCCATTAGAAACAATGAATTTATGAAATTCTTAGACAAATGGGTGGAGCTGGAGAACATCATCCTAAGTGAGGTAACCCAGACTCAAAAGAACACTCATGGAAGGCACTCACTAATAAGCGGATATTAGCCTAGAAGCTTGGGATACCCAAGACACAATCCACATATCAAATGATGTCCAAGAAGAAGGAAGGAGTGGCCTCTGGTCCTGGAAAGGCTCAGTGCAGCAGTGTAGGGGAATACCAGGACAAGGAAGTGGGAAGGGGTGGATGGGGGAGTGGGGGTGGGGTGGAGGGAAGAGGGTTATGGGACTTTCAGGGAGGGGGGGATCAAGGAAAGGGGAAATCATTTGAAATGTAAATAAAGAATATATCGAATAAAAAAAGAAATCATTTGACTCTTATTTTATTTATTTATTTATTTATTTATTTATTTATTTATTTATTTATTTATTTTTGCCAGTCTTGTTTGGTTCTATCCTGGGTCTCTGGGCCTTCAGGCAGTGTCAGGGAGGATGGGCTCCTTCTCATAGCATGGATCTTAAACTTGTTGGTCACTCCTACAATTTCTGCACTGCCTTTACCTCAACACATCTTAGAGGCAGGACAACATGTAGGTCAAAGGTTTTGTGGCTGGGTTGGTATCCCAGTCCATCTACTGGAAGTCTTTGAAACATAATAAGTAATAACTTGGGGTTATCAATAGGAAAGTAGATTCTGATAGTATAGAGGATAGATATCTGTCCAACACTCATGCTCATTATAATAATAAATAATAAAAGATTGTATGTCTTTTATTCAGGAACTGAATGATAATCCAGATTGGGATTTAAAATGCCTAAGAGTCTTGCCTGTGTACAGGACATGCCTGATTCAGTCTCTATATCCCCCATTGCTCGAAGTCTTAGCTAGGGTTACCTACTCTGATTTCTGGGCGTTTCTATTGCACTGGTTTGCTAGCTCATCCCCGAGATGCCCTACCTCCTGAATTCCAGTTGGCTCTTCCAGTACTCTCTCCCTCCTTCCTCCTTCCTCCTTCCTCCTTCCTCCTTCCTCCTTCCTCCCTCCTCCCTCCTCCCTCCTCCCTCCTCCCTCCAGTCTCCAACTTTTTCTTTCTTTCTTTTTTTTTGTTTTTGTTTTTGTTTTTACGAGACAGGGTTTCTCTGTGTAGCCCTGGCTGTCCTAAAACTCATTCTGTAGACCAGGCTGGCCTTGAACTCAGAAATCCACCTGCCTCTGCCTCCCAAGTGCTGGGATTAAAGGTGTGCACCACCACCACCCACCTCCAACTTTTGATTGTTTGGCATGACTTCAGTGAAGAATAGAGTACCTGAGCCTATCATATTTTTTCTGTAAGCTTCCCTTCAACTAACCTGATCTCTCCTGATTCCATCTCTGTGTATCCCCCCACACACACACATTCAGTCTATTCTATTTTCCCTTCCCAAAGAGATTCACGAATACTGTTGAGCCCTCCTTTTTACTTAGCTTCTTTGTGTTTGTGGATTGCAGCATTTTTGTTTGTTTGTTTGTTTGTTTGTTTGTTTAACCAATGGAAAAATTTCATGTTATAGTATTTGCGAAAATCTAGTTGTATTTTCTTACTCTTCTTAAAAGGGTTTCATCAATTTTTATATTAATGCTCTAACAGACCCATAAGAGACCTGATGAAGTTATGGACTTATCATTTATTTTTTAATTCTGCACTTCACAGTGCTATGGTGCATGAAGTGTCTGGGGAAGCTTTGTGTTGAAGTCTTGGTCTCCAACAGGATGATTTTATCATTGGGAGGTGGTTCAATTTTGAGGACTGTGCTCCATCAATGAATTGTTTTATCAGTGGATTTATAATCTGATGAAATTATTGGGAGGTGGTGGGCAATGGAATCTGATTGGAATATGCTTGCCCTGAAAGGTATCTGTTTTCTCCTCTTCCTCCTTGCCCTTCTCTGCCTCCTGGATAACCAGAGCAACAATGCTCCAAGATGCCACTCTGTCATGATGTTTTGCTTCCAGAAGTAAAGAATGAACCAACCATGGGTAGAGGCTTCCAGAATTGAGTCAAAAGAAATCATTTCTTCTCTGAAGTGGGTTTTCTCAGGCGCTCTTCACAGTGTCTAACACAGTCAGAGGTTTTGTTGTTGTTCTAATGGTTTTGTTGGTCTTTGAGTTAATGTTGTTCAAGTGGTTTTGATTGTCTGGCCTAACTTCAGTGAGGACGATCATACCCAAGCCTGTTGTACTCTTCCTGTAAGCGCCCAGCTGTTGTCAGTCTGTTAACCATACTGTAGTCTTCATCCCACACAGAGGTCTATGATATTTCAGAGATGGATTTAAGTGGAAACTTCATATCAGATAATGGCTGCTGATAATTCTGAGCCTCTGTTTCACTCTTACACACCACAAGTTTCCAGAATCCCACCTTCTGTGGGCTCTAATATTATTACCACACATGCTCTGTAATACCATCACACACAATGCAGCTCTATCAGGTCAGATAGCTTCATTCATGGTGGGAATAAAAACCTACCAGAGGTACTGAAGACAGCATGCACCAAGTACCACCGCCCCAAGGGTCTGCTGCTTCTGATACTGATCTTCCACAAAAAGATGATTACTTTTCGGTTGACACCTTACACTCTTTTCTTTCTATTATCTCACACATGACTCTCATTGATAGAATCCAAAATAGAAGCCTGTTGACAAGAGAGTCTAGGAATATGGCTACCACACTTCCTACTTCTGTGTTGTAGAGAAGAATGCAAGAGGGTAGAGATGGTGCTTAAAACCAGTGTACAGTGTGTGGCTCATCCTGACTTGCAGAATGGGAAATAAGACACCAGAGAAAGAGAAAGGGCGTTCTGGAGAAGACCAGCTCCAGCAAGTGGTGTGTAGGATCTGAGGATTCAAATGAAGAGTCCTTGACAGTATCAGTGTTGAATCCCAGATGTGTCAGAACACAGCCCAAGAACGGAGTCAATGTGAGAAGAATTCTGAGTGCTTCTGAGATCTTCAAAACACAGAATTGTTCTTTGAGTGTGTGTGTGTGTGTGTGTGTGTGTGTGTGTGCGCGCGCGCACGTGTGTTTCTTCCAGGTATAGCAGATAAGAGAGAATTTACTTCAGATTATTCATTACAACTGGCTATCGCTATTTGTTTATATGCCTCTGTGTCCTTATGATTGTACACTTCACTCATGTGATCCTTTTTAATCCTGACTATAAATTGTTGGATGCTCTGAATAAAATTGGCTGTTGCATCGGATTTTAACCTGACTCATTTATTGGCCCCATTCTCCTGGGTCCCATTGCTATTCTAAAGCAGTAAAATGTAGCACCTTGGACAGGGACCTGAGGTTGGTTATGAGGTAAGAGAGTGAATGAGAAGGAGGTGAGTGAGAATAACAGGCAGAAACCAGGGCAGGCTTTGCCTTATGTTGAGCTTGTACATCACTTTATAAGGAAAGCAGGAGCACAAGTATTAAATCACAACTATTGATTGCTTGCAAGTTGTTTATGTTTATAATCTCGGGCTTCCAGAAGAAGACACTTTAGACAAAGAAGTATGGAATCAAGTTTGAAAAAATATGAAAAGACATATAAACAAGGGGGAAAGGTCCCCATTCAATTTTGGGTCACTTGGGCACTAAATCACACACATAATTAAGTATTATGAAAATACTCAAGGCAGTTAAGGAAGATACTAATCAGTAGGAAGATATGGCTAATTTCTTGAAATAAACTGGATAATCAAACATTAAAATTGATTTTTAAAAAAGGAGATTTTTTTCTCCACTCAGACAAAATCAAAAGTCAAAACAGCACCACTGACTTGACTCCCTCAGCTCCTTTCTGGAGCCTCCTTCGAAGGTATCTTCCATTGCCTGAAGTTGATCCTAAAGCATAATGATCTAATCTCAAATTCTTTCTACTTCCTGATGAAGATTGGGAGATCCTATGCAAACGCTAGTTTACAACCTATTCGAACTTGGGCATGCAGCCTTATGAGCTCCATGTGTATTTCCAGTGCAATTTCAACATAATCAAAAGGTTTATATGCACTAACACACCTATTTAAAACTCTAGAAGGAGCCAGGAAGTGGTGGCACATGCCTGTAATCCCAGCACTCTGGGAGGCAGAGGCAGGCGGATTTCTGAGTTCGAAGCCAACCTGGTCTACAAAGTGAGTTCCAGGACAGCCAGGGCTACACAGAGAAACCCTGTCGGGGGGGGGGGGGGGGGGGGGCGGTGGGGAACTCTAGAAGGAAAGACAGTATGGATATTCCTCACAAATTATCTCCCGAGGCAAAAGAAAAACTATAGCTATTTGAATCCAAAACTAAAAGAGTTGTTTGTGTATTGTGTGGATCCTTCATTGCCTTTATTTTTTATTAGATATTTTCTTAATTTACATTTCAAATGTTATCCCCTTTCCTGGTTTCTCCTCCAAAAACATCCTATCCCATCCCCTACCTCCCTGTGCTCACCAACCCACCCACTCCTGCTTCCTTGTTCTGGTATTCCCCTATACTAGCGCATCAAGCCTTCTCAGGGCTAAGGGTCTCTCCTCCCTTTAATGTCCAACCAGGCCATCCTCTGCTACATATGCAGCTAGAGCCATGGGTCCCTCCATGTGTACTCTTTGGTTGGTAGTTTAGTTTCTGGGAGCTCTGGGTTGGTTCATATTGCTGTTCCTCCTATGGGACTGAAAACTCCTTCAGCTCCTTGGGTCCTTTCTCTAGCTCCTCCATTAGGGGCCTTGTGCTCAGTCCAATGGTTGGCTGAGAGCCCCCACCTGAGAGTACCCGTGTTTGTCAGGTACCAGCAAAGCCTCTCAGGAGACAGCTACACCAGGCTCCTGTCAGCAAGCACTTGTTGGCATCCACCTTAGTGTCTGGGATTGGTGAGAGTATATGGGATGGATCCCCAGGTAGGGCAGTCTCTGGATGGCCTTTCCTTCAGTCTCTGCCCCACAGTTTGTCTCTGTATCTCCTCCCATGGGTATTTTGTTCCCCCTACTAAGAAGGACCAGAGTATCCATACTTTGGTCTTCCTTCTTCTTGAGCTTTGTTTGGTCTGTGAATTGTGTTTTGGATATTCCAAACTTCTGGGCTAATATCCACTTATCAGTGAGTGCATACCATGTGTGTTCTTTCGTGATTGGGTTACCTCACTTACGATAATATTTTCTAGTTCCATCCATTTGCCTAAGAACCTTCATTGCCTTTCAGCTTATTTATTTTCTCCACTAAATTGTCTCCTACAGGTATTATAGCACAAGAGGATAAACCTTTGTAGTAGATATAGTTATACCATAAGGGCAATAGAACACTAATTTTTTACCTTCCTCTTCTTGATTAATTAGTAAGTCAAGGGAGAGCCCAATGCCAATAATTATATGGATTTGAACATTGTCATTTCTCAACAATAAACCAAAATTCAATTTCCTGGGGAACCCATGAGTTTATTGAACTTTACTTACAGAAGCTAGATGAGAAGCTGTTTACAGGAATGCAATTACCCCAAAGCCACCACACTGGAGAATCTTCACTCAGTATTGGTGGTGGCTTCCCCATAACCACATAGATGGAGCTTCCTTTCCAAGGCTACGACAGTCTCTGCACTTGAGCCCCAATCCAAACCTCCAGAGCCATGTGCACTTAGGGAAAAATTGCAAACAACTGCTTAGGAGAAATGGATAAATTCTCAGATGAGGTGCCAACAAATCTCCCTACTTTCTCTGTCTCTGGGAGGATGTCAGTAAACAACAAGCCTAGGTGTGATGATGTCTTACAAGCAGTCACAGCTGATCTGATTAAGGTGGTGAGAACTGACTGGGAGAATAATGCACTGGACAACAGGGGATGCTGTCATTTAAAAGTGAAAGAGTTCATGTGACTGAGCAGAAATCCAAATTATCTTAATTGGCAGAGACATTTTGTCGATACTGTATCTATAAACCTAAAATAAAAATGCAACTAAAATGTGACCAGTTATGTATAATATGAAAGGCTCCTAATTTTGTTGATTAGAAATCATTACAATGGAGTGACTCACTCATCCAGTCCTCCTTCTGAATCCACTGCTCCAATGATGGCCAAAGCATCTGTAGCAAATCAGGTGCCATAGAAAACCTAAGTCCCTTGTTGGATAATCATTGTCCCAATCCTCTAGAATTTGGAGCAAAGTTCTTTTCTCCAAATAATTCCTTTCCCTTTGAGAAATATCCCTTTGGTGCACTGATACTGGAACTGTCTGTGTGAATTGTGTGTCCCTTGACCTATCAAGACCTATGCCAATGGAACAGCACATGGCACCATGGAAGTGGCACATACAAGGTTAGCCTCAAAAGATGCTGAAGGCATAAGTTAACTGCATGGCAAAATGTCTTAGGTTTCTACACTTCTCACTCAGCCTCTCTGAAGCTGGAAGCTCTTCAAGGGTAGTTGACTTGAGGAATTGGTTTACAAACATTCTTCAAGCATGCTGGGCTTGAATTCAGGATTCTCTCACCTCCTTTTGAATGCTGGGATTACAGGAGGTGTGGCCTAAACTGAGAAAGTATGGCACTGGGTGTGGGGGTGGGACTTCAGGGTGTCACAGCTTCTAGCCACAGCTTCTAGTCTCCAGTGCTCTGTGCACATCTTGCTTGTGGTTCAAGATGTGAGCTCTCAACTTTTTCCTTCAGCCACCATGCCTCCCAGCCGTGACGGTGATAGACTCTTACTTTTGCAATGGTAAGCCCAAATAAATTCTTTCTTCTGTAAGTTGCCTTGGTCATGGTTTTATATCCTGGCAACAGAAAGGGAACTGATAAAAGAACTGAGTTTCTAAGAACTGAGAAAGCTCTAACAGTTTGCTTCTCTGGTTGGCAGAAACATAGACAGGAGGTCTCCCCCAGTGAGTGAGTTAGATGCTCTGGACCTACCTTGGCTTCATAAGAGAAAAGAATTAAAGGCTTGGGGAGATGGAATGTTAGAATGGATGTATGATTTAATGTCTATTTGCAGAGAGTCAGAAGATGTGACTGGAAATTAAATGTATAAGAGAGGAGCCCTGACATTCTTGTAAAGCTACCTTACAAACCTTACAACTGAAACTGTGGTAATGGAATTACCTTAATGCAGTTAGAGTAATTGTATTAGGAATATCATGGGCCAAGTGACAGCACATGACTGTCAATGTCAAGTGAGTGTGGTTACGGTAACAGATTGCATACTTAAGGCAACAATCAGGATAGTTTGTCCTGTGCTAATTTAATGACTTTAGTTAGTTGGCCATACTGTTCCCAGAAGTGAAATGGAGAGAGTCTACAACAGTTCCACTTTATCAGTGCAAGAGAAAAAGGCCAAAGGAACATACTACAAACCTGAATCATAAAAGAGAGTCAAGATTCCCCCACCAGTTCTTACACTGAAGCCTGTTTGTATTCCTAGACTCTTTGAGTGATAAAGAGTCTGGGTCTCCTTGCAGAACTCCAGAATACTAGCAAAAGTTTATGCAGTTAATCTCTCTCATTACTTTCCCCAAAGGGACCTTTGACCAAGATAACTACATATGGAGAAAAGACAATGATTAGATTGAGGGGCAGGGGAGAACTACTAGGTGTTGGCTCTGAAATAACATAAATATGTGAACCAAAGCATCCATACTGATCACAGTTATAGTAGGGGTTCATGGAAGTGAGGAGATCAAAGGAGCCAACCCCAGACCATTTCATGGCATCCCACTGGGTCCCTGAACTCTTCCTGTGGTCATTCACACACTGTATCCACTACCTTTTCCACCTGGTCTCTTTGTTCCCAAAATAACAACTCTTAGACTAATTACTTATGAATAAATACCCAGGCCATAAGCTTTGGCCTGTTCTCCAACTAGATCTTAATTTATATAACCCATTTATTCTATTCTATGTCTTCCATAAGGCTATTTATCTCTCCTCAGTTTCATTTGTCTGTCTCCTCTGAGCCCAGGGCAAAATCTTCCTCCTCCATCTAACTCCCAGAGTCCTCCCTCCTAATCTCTGACAGATGTCTGACTTTCTAACTTTGCCTCATCTCATTGGCCATTGTTTTTTTTTTATTATTATTAACAGGCAATACTTGTACACAGCACACAAGATATTCTCTCTACAACTTCTGGGATGCATAATTGAATAGATGAATTAGCCAGCAAAACCTTCAAATTTTAAGATTCATTTATGTCATTTGTATAGAGATTTTGCCTGTGATGTGTGTCTATATACCATGTGCATGCCTAGTGTCTGAGTAGGGCAGAAGGTGGCATCAGATCAGTTGGTTGTGAACTGCCATATGGGTGATAGGAAACAAACACAGGTCTTCCAGAAGAGCAGACAGTGCCCTTAACTACTGAGCCATCTCTCCAGCCCTGGAACCTTTAACTTACCTTCCTGATCTATAGAAGGAGGGTTATGTTGGTGGAAAATGTCAGGTGGAAGCCATTACAATTGCCCCACCTAGAAAAATAGCAAAACAAAATCAATAGTTCATTCCTTATGAGATTGCAGAGACCAGTATTCCCATCAAGGAGTTGAGGGTGCTGTGGTGATAATTCCTACAACATCCCTACTCAGGTTGGCTATTGGATCTGTGTGACTTGTAACCTTAACTAGATGGTGACACCATAGTTGCAGCAGCAAATGCACTTTCATTACTTGCACATATTAACGCACACCTGAAATCTTGTGTGTAGCTGTTGATCTGACAAGTACTTTCAGCTGGCGACACAGTAAGGCCCCACCTCATTGGCATTTCAACCATTTAGCACTGTACTGTAATTTACTTCATCTTGATCATCTTACTCTTCTATGTAACATGTTGTGATGCTTTGGATGAGAGTGTGTGGTTCTCCCCACCATCGTGAATCATTGGCTTATATGGTCCATGTGGGAAAATGGAGCAGAGATGACAAACGGGTTTGGAAGCCCTGTGAGTATGTAAAGGAAGTAACTGGGACCATCTGTGGGAAGTCAGATCAACCTTACTTTGGGTGATTTGAGGCTTATAAAGTTTTGAGGGACCAGGTTGGGCAAAGGTCATTGGCTGAGGACTTAGGGTACCAAAATTCCTCCTTAGCATGGGGAAACATTTCAGGAATCTCACGCACTAGCTGTGTGTGTTCTCATCAGAAGAAAGGAAATTGATCCTGTAGTCTAACTAAGGCTATGTGATAGTCATCAGGTGTGTATGTGACAGTCATCAGGTGTGTGTGTGTAACAGTCATCAGGTGTGTGTGTGTGTGTGTGAGTCATCAGGTGGGTGGGGGGAGCTTAAATTTTCCAGACAAGGTCAGAGAAGGAGAAGCTCTGCTAATGAAGGAAGATATCCATATTACACTGAGCTCAGAGGTTATTGGTCACGGTGGATTTTAACATTAATTAACAGTTTCCCCCACAAGAATGGTCCCCAGAGACTCATATACTTGATTGTTTTCTTCCTAGTTGGTGGTATGTTTAGGAAGAATTAGAAGGTATGGCCTTGTTGGAGGAGGTATGTCACTGGGGGTAGGTTTTGAGGTTTCAAAAACCCACTCTAGACCCAATCTCTCTCTCTTCCTCTCCCTCACTCCCTCCCTCTGTCTCCCCACCCCCATCTCTCCGTGGATCAGACATCAGCTCTTAGCTAATACTCCAGCACCATGCCCGCCTGCCTGCCTGCCTGCTACCATGTTCCGCACCATAATGTTTATGCACTAACCCTCTGAAACCGTAAGCTAGCCCCGATTAAATGCTTCCTTTTGAAAGTGTCTCTTCACAGCAATAGAACAGTGCCTAAGACTCATGTTGATCCATTGCATTGATATTATGATGCCTGGAACAAGAGAACAAAAGTCTAACTACTCAAGCATTTGCATATCCAAGGGTAGGAAATAAAACTGAAAAAAAATATTCAGAGTTCTTTCATAGTAGAAAAATTGCTGAGGTCCCAGTGGTGTGACACATTTAAGAGCTAATTCCTGTGAAGGATAAGTTATTGCATCTTTTCTCCTATAATGGCAGGAGAGGGGGCAAAATGCACAATGCAGGAGCATCTGGATATTGGTGTCAATGTATTTCCCATCTCTGTGTTACTCTGGGTCATTTACTCAGTACCCTCAAAGCTGTTAGGTTTAGAAGGAGCCCTGCAACAGGCTCAAGGTACCAAGCAAGATGCTCTACACTTGATCACTATGAGTCAACAGCCCCCCATACTGCTTGGTCAGCCCTCAGATAATGGTGCTGACTGGAGCCTGGGGTATGCCAGGTAAGGAGGACTATAGGGCCTGTGCTCAACGCCCTCCTTTTCTGCCCTCTATATGTGTATAAAGTCAGTAGATAGCCCCCTCTTCTTTTCCCACTATTCTTTATAAAGAGTGCCAGTGAATGGGGAATTGTGTTATTAAGTGTTTAGTTACAGCGTGTGGAGGTGGAATTCTGATTTAAGAGAAGTATTTTTGAAAAGAGGATGTGTTTTGGGTGGAGCACAGTTTCTTGTTATTAATCAGGAGCACACTGTTTCTGCTGAGTGGGCGTTTAAGTTGGCACTTAAGGACTTGTGTGGTTGTTCATTAATCATAGGATAAGGCATGCGGGTTGGTACCCAGCACTCTCCTCATCTCCTCGTGCTCTTCTGAAGTATAACAAGACAGATGGAAATGACCCAAGTCTCTCTGGTGGGCTGAGAAAGTGTTAAGAATTGTTTAAAAGAAAAAGCAGTTGATACTATTCCAATATTGTGAGACGCTCCATCAGTACTGATGGTAAGTTCTTCAAGTTCTTCATATGGATAGCTTCGGATCCTTCTGATATTCATGTTCCTTTACATAAGCAAAGATGTTAGGAGCATGGGGCAGCTTAAAACCCTAACAGCTGTTGGGGTCTGTTGTGCTGCCTTGAGCAAAATGACTGTCAGTCAAGGTCAGTGGAGCCTTCCTCCTACCAGCACCAGCCACTCAGAACTCTTCCTGGAGGTCTTGGGATATGACGAGAGGATCTCAACTGTTTACTCTGGACCCTGAGAGTGCAGACCCAGCCATGGTTTCTTCCTACAGCTTGTGCTGGATTTGCCCTGAAAATACTTCCGTCCAGAGCAAAGGAGCAACTCCCCTGGTGGCCTAGCAGATCCTGCTACCACTGGAGCAAAAGGGTCAATGTCATGACTTCGCAACACAAACCTATTTTCACAGAAATTTGTTGGTACAAATACCTTCTTTCCTACCCAAACATAGACGCAGACCATTTGGTTCACTTGGTGAACCAGCTGATGCCCTCAGCTGCTGTTTCCTTTGGTGTTGCCATATTAGCCTCAATAAAAGGCCTATCTGATGTGGAGGCTTCTTGCCTATCTTTAGTGGACTGGGCTAAGCAGGTAACACAAGAAGGAGCCAGAGATGGGAAAGCTGCTAAGAGGCCCAGGCACCAAAGTGGAAATGCAGCTGGCTACCTTAACAGCTGGAGAAGAATCATAGAAGCCAGCCAAGTCTTAGATACACTGAACCCCAAGAACTGAGTGGCCCTGACAGCCACAACGTCAGACTCGGGAGCCGCTGGAGACCATGATAGCAGCAGAGAGAGAGAGCCACAGCAAAGCATCAGAAATGGAGAGGTAGTTGTGAGGTGACATCGGTGCCAGTAATGTCACCAGTGTTGTTGACAGGAGCAGCAATGGCAGCCTTAAGAGCCAAGGGTCTTAGAAACACCAAGCCCCAGAGTTGTGATGCTAGCTGCTACGTGTGGACAAGTTTTACATCAACTTGATGCAAGATAGAGTCATTTGGGAAGAAGGAACTTCCATTGAAAAGATGCCTCCACAGACTGGCCTGTGCACCAGCCATGTGGCACATTGTCTTGATGGATGATTTGACATGGAAGGACCCCGTTCACTGTGGGTGGGGCCATCCCTGGGTTAGTGGTCCCGGGTGCTATGAGAAAGCAAGGCTTAAATGCAAACCCTCAAGCAGCACTCCTCCATTGCATTGTTCTTGCCAAGCAGAACTCCACTGGTTCCTGCCTTGTTGGAATTCCTGATCTGACTTCCTTTGATGATTGCCTGTGCTGTAGCTAAGCTAAAATAAACCGTTTTCTCCACAAGTTGCTTCTCGTTATGGTGTTTCACTAAAGCTAAATAAGTTGAACTAACTAAATCCTAACTATGAAAAGCTCTGAAGAGCTGAGACATCCTGACTTCCTAGTACAACACAAGAATTTCATCTCACAGCTACTGTGTCTCAGTGCCTGAAGCACAAGAACAGTTAACACTTCCAAAGGCTAAACAAGGGTCTTCACATCAGAGACCTGCACTAAAGGGCTGTAACACTAGGGGGCACCACCTGCTGCTGATCTGCTGGCTGCTGTCAAATGCAGAGAGATATTTTTATTTTTTATTTATTTATTTATTTTACTCTTTATTCTTTTTTATTTGATATATTCTTTATTTACATTACAAGTGATTTTCCCTTTCCTCGATCTCCCCTAAGCCTTCTTCCCTCCCAGTTCCCCAATCCAACCCTTCCCACTTCCCTGTTCTGGTATTCCTCTACACTGCAGCACTGAGATTTTCCAGGACCAGGGGCCACTCCTTTCCTCTTCTTGGGCACCATTTGATATGTGCATTGTGTCTTGGGTGTTCCAATCTTCTAGGCTAATATCCATTTATCAGTGAATGCATCCCATGAGTGTTCTTTTGGGACTGGGTTACCTCACTTAGAATGATGTTCTCCAGTTCCATCCATTTGTCTAAGAATTTCATGAATCCATTGTTTCTTTTTTTTTCACATATTGGTTAGATCGCCCTAGTTTTATTATTATTATTATTATTATTATTAATTATTATATTTTTATTTTCTATATTCTTTGTTTACATTCCAAATGATTTTCCCTTTCCCAGTTCCCCCCTCCCCATATGTCCCATAAACCTTCTTCTCTCCACCCATTCTCCAATCACCTCTCTCCTTTTTCTCTGTCCTGGTACTCCCCTCCAATGCTAGATCAAGCCTTTGAATACTACTCAGCAATTAAAAACAATGAATTCATGAAATTTTTAGGCAAATGGTTAGATATGGAAAATATCATCCTAAGTGAGGTAACCCAATCACAAAAGAATACACATAGAATGCAATCTCTGATAAGTGGATATTAATTAGTCCAGAAGCTCTGAATACCCAAGGCACAATTAGCATAACAAATGACTCCCATGAAGAAGTAAGGAGAGGGTCCTGATCCTGGAGAGATTTTTTTTTTAAAGCCACCAACCACTTAAAGAGCTTCTCTTCCTTTACCCATGACATCTACACAGGTGGAGCCTATGGAGCCCACAGCTGACCAGCAGCCATAAAGACCGAGAGTCTGGAAACTGCACATCCAAGCAGTAAGAACTCTCGATGGCTCCAGCCTCTGGAGTCACAAATGTCAAGATCAAAATCAAAAGGAAGGTAAAACCATTCTCAGATGGCTTCAGACTGGCACATGGTCCTGCAGTGGCATCAGCTGCAATGAGGAAGTCACTGAGGTCCCGCAGGGATGTAGTTTCTTATGTGCCTGGTCACTGAGAAAAACATCGACTAGCTCCCCCTCTGCTCCTACTGCATTCCCCAAACTGCCGAACTAAATTCTCCATGCCTTACGGTTTTCTCAGTGAGTGAACCCCGCTTAGTTCTGAGAAGCTGCAGGCTTGCCCTCTCTGAACCTCACTCTAGTGTTTCCTTAGGGGCACTGGAACCTCCTTAGGTCACCATAAAACTAGCAATTAGCCTTAAAGTTAGAAAAGTCACTCAACTACTGACAAATTCTTTGGGATGTTAAAATACTTAAAACAGATTTAGCTTTCAAAAATGTTGAAAGAAAATCTGATTTAGCCGTGGGCTGGGAGGTGACCTGCCCAGTTTACCCCAACATCTGTCCTTTCTGAGTCTCTTCATATGTCTTGGAGATTCAAAACTCTATTATTTTCTTTCAGCCCGAAGGACAAAATTTTTCCATTTCTGTGGTGCAACTTGTCAGCAACTTATTCCCTTATCCTTTATCTGAAATGTTCTTACTGTAACCTTGATTCCAGAAGAACACTTTCACCCAACACAGCAGCTACTGGGTTGATAGCATCTCTCACTTTTCTTTCCACATTAAATCAAACACTGCTCCAGTGTCTTGACTCCCCTGGTGTTTATGATGACAAGTAGGTGAAAATCCACATTTTTGTTAGTCTTTTGGCCAAAATTTGTCATTATGTTTTAGTTGCCTTTTAGGTGTTCTCTGTGGCTTCATTCTTTAACACACTGATGACAACCTATAATGAGTCACATTGCATCTGTCTTGTGACTTACTAAAAATCTTTCATCAGCAAATTGAGATATAACACACACACACACACACACACGCGCACACACACACAAACACACGTGTGTATATATATGTATATATATATTCAATTTTACTTTTTCATTCCATAAACATTTGGTTTCATAGAAATTGATGGGCTGAGCTTAGTACAAGGAGACAAGGATGGATCAATTCGCATTCTTCTGCATGCTGACCTCCAGTTGAACCAGCACCATTTGTTGAAAAGGCTATCATTTTTCCATTGGATGTTTTTAGCCTCTTTGTCGAGGATCAAGTGGCCATAGGTGTGTGGGTTCATTTCTGGATCTTCCATCCTGTTCCATTGATCCTCCTGCCTGTCACTGTACCAATAACATGCAGTTTTTAACACTATTGCTCTGTAGTATTGCTTCAGGTCAGGGATATTGATTCCCCCAGAATTTCTTTTGTTGTTGAGAATAGTTTTAGCTATCCTGGGTTTTTTGTTATTCCAGATAAATTTGAGAATTTCTCTTTCTAAGTCTATGAAGAATTGAGTTGGGATTTTGATGGGTATTGCATTGAATCTGTATATTGCTTTTGGCAAAATGGCCATTTTAACTATATTAATCCTGCCGATCCATGAGCATGGGAGGTTTTTCCATTTTTTGAGGTCTTCTTCCACACTCCTCCATTGCTGGTGGGATTGCAAGATGGTACAACCACTCTGGAAATCAGAGTGGTGGTTCCTCAGAAAACTGAACATGACACTTCCGGAGGACCCTGCTATACCACTCCTGGGCATATACCCAGAGGATTCATGCAATAAGGATATATGCTCCACTATGTTCATAGCAGCCCTATTTGTAGTAGCCAGAAGCTGGAAAGAACCCAGGTGTCCCTCAACGGAGGAATGGATAAAAAAAAAATGTGGTATATTTACACAGTGGAGTACTATTCAGCCATTAGAAACAATGAACTCATGAAATTCTTAGACAAATGGACGGAGCTGGAGAACATCATACTAAGTGAGGTAACCCAGTCTCAAAAGATCAGTCATGGTATGCACTCACTGGTAAGCAGATATTAACCTAGAAACTTGGAATACCTGAAACATAATCCACATATTAAATGATGTCCAAAAAGAACGGAGGCATGGCCCCTGGTTCTGGAAAGACTCAGTGCAAGAGTATAGGGGAATACCAGAACAGGGAAGTGGGAAGGGGTGGATGGGGAGGGAAGAGGGCTTATGGGATTTTCAGGGAATGGGGAGCCAGAAAAGGGGAAATCATTTGAAATGTAAATGAAGAATACATCAAAAAATAAATCAAAAAACTAAAAAAAAAAAAAAAAAAAAAAAAAAAAAGAAAAGAAAAGAAATTGGGTTAATCACAGAGACTGTCAGATGTGTTGTTACAGGTATCAGCACCTTCCTGATTTTTTGGTGTGTGGTATTGTAACTTATTCAGGTACCATTTCTCTAGCTTTGAGAAGTAGAAATTCTCATCTTCATTTTTTTTTTGTAATCCTTAGCTATAAAATGATCACAGCCATAAAAATTCCTGTAGAAAACACCTATATTATTCAATTACTTGGCCTTTAAAAAGATACAGCATGAATGGAAAGATAGTGATAATATTCTGAAAGGAAACTGTACTAAAGCACAATTTCAAGGAGAAATAAGAACAGCATAAAAACCCTCAAAGGGGTGTGTGTGTGTCTGTGTGTGTGTCTGTGTGTGTGTCTGTGTGTGTGTCTGTGGGTAGTCTGTGTGTGTATGGTGCACATGTGTGTGTCTGTGTGTGGTACACATATGTGTGTCTCTGTGTGTGTGGTGTACATGTGTGTGTGTGTGTGGTACGCATATGTGTGTCGCTGTATGTGTTTCTGTGTGTGTGGTGCACATGTGTGTGTCTGTGTGTGTGATGCACATGTGTGTATGATTTCAGCTCCTATTTATACTGTAATGGCATTTTTGAAGGTTTTTATTTACTTTGTTTTATGTGTGTGGTGTTTTGCCTGCATGTATATATTTATGCCGCATGCATGCAGTACCCATGAAGACCAGAAAGTGATCCATGAAGGCTGTCAAACCCCTGAAGTTGGAGTTACAGATGAGTTGCCACATGAGTGGTGGGAATTCTAACTATGTCTGGACCTCTGCAAGAGCAGCCTTATGCTGTTAGCCACGGAGCCATTCCTCCAGCCCTGTATTCTAATAGTATTTTATACAAAGCCACAGTTGCTTATAGTAAAACACATATTAAGGGTACAACCCAATATACCTTGGCAAATTCTATAACCATAATACAAATGGAGACAAAACATTAGCACTGCCTTTGCAACTGCATCATCACCATATTGATTTTGTCTTTTCTTGAACTTCTTATATAAGAAATTACCCAAGGTATACAGTTCTAAATATAGCTTTTTCCCATACAATGTTTCAAAGATTCACTCATGCAGTTCCTTTTTAATTGATATAACTATTTATGGTTACAGTATGGTACCTCAATACATGCATACAATATATAATGATGAAATTAGATTAACTGGCATATCCGTCACCCCAAAAGAATTTATCATTTATTTATGAGAACATTCAAAGCTCTCTCTCTCTCCCAGTAATTATGCAGAATGTAATAAATTATTGCTAACCATAATTGTCCTGATGTTTTGTATGAGATAACAACTTACTCTCCTTATAAAGAGATGTGATGTTGCACCTATTAACCACTGTGTAAAAGCGGTTTGTCCTTTTAAAAATTCTGATGTGGTTAATTATGCTGTTCATCTACTCTTGTGCTGATAAACATTTAGGTTCTTCCATATTAAGTATGTTAATGAATAAAGCAGGTATGGACTGTATTATAGAAGCCTTAAATGTGGACATACACATTTATATATCTTGGACATATATTGTGATATTATATATACATATATATCGTAAGTTAAGTAAATGTCAACTAGTTAACATTCTTACAAACTGCCAAAGCTTTCTACAAATATTTTTAGTCACAATTCCAGCAATATAAGTGAGCAACAGTGGCAGTTGAGTCTTCCTGATTTTAGCTGCCCTGGTATTGTATGATTATGGCTTTAATCAAATTCTGAAGAGCCAATGACTTTGATCACTTTACATATGTGTTTAGGGCATTCAAGTCTCCTTTATAAACTCACATTGGTGGTGGTTCAAATGAGAATGTCCCCCATAGGCTGGGGTATTTCAACACTTGGCCCCTAGTTGGCAGCACTGTTTGGAGGTGTTTAGGATGGGAAGCCTTGTGGCAGGAATTTCAGGGGGTAAACTTTGGAAGTTCATAACCTCCCCTCAGTTCCACATTACCCTCTGTGCCTTGTGGTTATGGTTGAAGATATGAGCTCTTAGCTCCCTGCTCTGGATACCTGTGACCATGCATGCCTCCCCACTTGTATGGACGCTTGCTCAGGAACTGTGAGCCACATAAACTTTCTTCTATAAGGTGCTTTATCACAACAACAGGAATACAACATCTGAGACATTTTTGCCATTTTTTAGTGGCTTATATGCCTTTCTTAACTGGTCAATAGGAATTCTTTACATATTCTCATGATGAGTTCATATCATGACATGCACAAAAGACTTTCCCTTAAATTTTTGTTGCTTTGCAGAAGCGCTTGTAAATTTTAATGGGATCCAGTATATTATTCCTTCTGTGCCCTAAAAATCTTCTCATTCACAAGGTTGTGAAAATGTTTCTATTTTCCCATCCTATCTGTACTTATGAATCTTCCCAAATTAGATTTGAAAGGTGCAGAATAAAGGCTCATTGATAATGCTTTTATGCAGTCAGATATCAAATCTTCCCAGAATCACACTTTTGAAGTATATTTTTTGCTCTATTAAGTTTCAATGATAACCCTTTTGAGAACAGACTTTATAGACTAAATATGCGTGAGTCTACTTCAGGACCTCTCCTCTGTCCTATTAATTTGATTGGCCTAGGCCTAGGACAAAAGCAAGCCGTGACTTTCAACTGCCAGCTTTGGTTTTGGATTTGTTTCCCTTCTCCCTTTTTTCAAAGCTGTTTTGATTTTTCTATGAACTTTTCATTGGATTAAAGAAACTCAGGAAAGTTCGAGAACCCATGCAACAATGTGTTCAAAACAATGGTTTGGGTTTTATTGATTTCTGCTTTTGGCTTTATTTTTCTGCTCTGTGATTTTATTTTTCCTGACAAGAGGTAATTGTGCACACCTTTAATCCCAGCACTTGGGGACAAAAATAGGTGAATCTCTGTGACTTCAAGGCAAGCTTGGCCTACAGATTGAGTTCCAGGACAGCCAGGGCTACACAGAGAAACCCTGTCTCAAAATATAAAATAAAATTAAATTAAATTAAATTAAATTTAAAAAAATCTTTTAAGGAGTGGAGAGATGGCTCAGTGGTTAAGTGTAATGACTGCTCTTTCAGAGGAGGGAGGTTCAATTCCCAGCACCCACAAGCAGCTAACAACCATCTGTAACTCCAGTCCTGGGAGATTTGATGCCCTCCTCTGGCCTCATCAGGTACAGACAAATGCAGGTATATCACCCATACACCTAAAATAAGAATAAATAAATCTTTTTTTTAAGGTTTCTACTTTTCTAATGAAGGTACTTAAACCTATAAATTTTATGCTAAGCAACTCTCTGAATAAAATGTTTGATCTCACAATTTTAGTATTAAATTTGTATTAACATTTTCATATCACTTGTCCCAAATACTTTTAATTCTGTTGTGATTTCTCTTTCTGATTCCTGGATTTTTACATGTATGTTGTTTAATCTTCTAGTACTTTGTGATTTTATATTTATCTTTGTTATTAATTTCTATTTTAATATCATTGTGGCCAACAATATACTTTATAGTATTTCTATAACTTTATAAAGATTTATGGCCGGTAGTAAAGTGTATTTGGACAGAAATCAACTAAAATTAAAAGAAAGCCAAAGTGGAGTTTACTGCTATGAACAGATACCATGATCAAGGCAACTCTTGTAAGGACAGCATTTAAATGGGGCTGGCTTACAGGTTCAGAGGTTCAGTCCATTATCATCCAGGCATAGCACAGGAGGAGAGTTATACATCTTGTTCCAAAGGCAAACAGGAGAAGACTATCTTTCAGGGAGTTAGGAGGAAGCTCTCAAATCCTACTCTGACAGTGACACACTTTCTCCACCAAGGCCATATCTACTCCAACAAGGCCACACCTCCTAATAGTGCCACTCCTTGGGCCAAGCATATTCAAACCACCACAGTTTTGTTTTGTTTTATTTAAGTTTCTAGGGAAACTTTGTTTCCCTAGAAAGTTCTAGAGCAATGGCTTTCAGCCTTCCTAATGCTGTGACTCTTTAACACATGTTCCTCATGTTATGGTGACCCCCCCCCAACCATGACATTACTTTGTTTCTACTCTACAACTGTAATTTTGCTACTGCTATGAATCCTAATGGAAATATCTGATATGCAGTACCACAACGCACAGATCGAGAGTGTTGCAGTTATTCAAAAGGAGTATTCCTCTGAGCATGTGAGCAATTGTAGTCTCAGCCCCTGACAGACTAAGGTACAATAATCAAGACTCTAAAGCCATCTGGGTTACATAGTAAGACTCTTCTCATAGCTGTGAAAAAACACCCGATAGAAACAGCTTAAAATAGGAAAGGTTTCAAGGGGAAATTAGTTCATGGTGGAGAAGTGAGGCCAAAGCATCTCCACCCACAGTGGCATGATGTAAAGCAGTGGCTACTCACATAGCATGAGCCAGCAAGCACAGAAGGAAGGCCAGAATCACAGTGGGTGTAACTGTAAAAGCTCCCCCACTGACTTATTTATACTACCAGGCCTCACTTCTGAAGACTCTTTCAAAATATTGCCTCAATTTGAGAATCAAACACTTAAGAAGATATAACCCTATAGAAAACATTTCAGAATCAAAGCTGATGTCCATCTCAGGATACAAAGTGCACTTAGTCCAAAAGTTCCAACAGTCTTAGCAACCCAAGACCATTCAAAAGTCTCCACTGATACTCAAGGCAATCTCTCTCTCTCTCTCTCTCTCTCTCTCTCTCTCTCTCTCATTGGAAAGTGGTTCAAAATACCAATGGATTGGATTACAGCCAATCAATAGAATGAGCCTAGGGTTCCCAATGGAGCAGCTAGAGAAAAGACCCAAGGAGCTGAAGACATTTGCAGCCCAGCAGGAGGAATAATAATATGTACCAACCAGTATCCCCAGAGCTCCCAGGGACTAAACCACCAACCAAAGAATATACACATGGAGGGACCCATGGCTCCAGCTACGTATATAGCAGAAGATGACCGTTTCAGACATCAATGAGAGGAGAGGCCATTGGTCCTATGAAGATTCAATTCCCCAGAATAGGGGACTACAAGTCAGGTAATTAGGGGGGAGGGAGGTGAGCATGGGAAGGGGAGCTGGGATAGGGGGTTTTCAGGGGTAACATGGAAAGGGGATACTATTTGACGTAAATATGGCAAATAACTAATTTATTAAAAAGTTACATATTTCCAATATAAAGTGGCTCAGAATAAACATTTCCATTCCAAAATGGAAGATACTTCCAAGGAGAGGTTGAATGAAAGCAAGAACAGAATCTAGTCAGGAAAACATGAATTTCTATAGCTCTGTGTTTAGCAGATACTTACTCAGTTTCATTGGGCTTGGACAGCACCATCCCTAAGACACTTCTGGCTGTAACATAAATGGCTTCTCTTTTGAAAAAGCTCCTCTCAGTACCTGATGCTTCCCCCAACAGACACTCCACATTCCTGGCATCTCTAAAATTCTGCAATCCCAACCTCACTGAAACATACATGTTTCTTTTACAGCTTTATGCATAGTTCATACAGTGAGTGTTCCTTCAGAGAATCCAATCCTGTTGTGCATGGTCTGGTCTCACAGGATTTTTCTCTAGAACTATACAATCCTTTGCCAGGGTCTAGCTGACTAAGTCTACCTGATTCTTCCTTCCATGCACCCTCCTCAGTCCTCCAGATCTAGACTGGATCCCACAGCCAAGGACCCAGCCTAGCCTTGCCATCAACATCAGGACTTCTTTCAGGGACCTAATCTGCTCTCAACCTATAGACCCTCCCATGCCACAGCCAACCTCTGCCCAGCTAGACCCTGCTCACCCTTCACCAGGGTCTAGCCAGGCAAATTCATTGTATCCTTCCTTTCCCACACCCTCCCTAATCACCAGGTCTTTCCCCAGACCAGGACACAGACCTAGCCTACCAATCCAGCTTGCCGTATTCATCTGGCTTCATTCTCTAAAGCCATATCCAACTTTTAGGGCCAACACAGCACATAGATTCTGTATTCTGTTCCCAACCTGCTCTGTTCATACCAGACATAGAATTAATAAAATAAATCTATATTTCCAGATCTCATCAATAACTATAAGCAATATATGATCATTGGAAACCATGCTACTTGTATTAACTGGTTTTGTATGTCAACTTGACACAAGCTGGAGTTACTACAGAGAAAGGAGCTTCAGTTGAGAAAATGCCTCCAGCTGTAAGGCATTTTCTCAATTAGTGATCAAGGGGGTAGGGACTAGTCCCTTGTGGGTGGTACCATCTCTGGGCTGGTGGTCTTGGGTTTTATAAGAAAGCAAACTGAGGAAGCCAGGGAAAGCAAGCCAGTAAGGAACATCCCTCCAAGGCCTCTGCATCAGCCCCTGCTTCCTGACCTGCTTGAGATCCAGTCCTGACTTCCTTTGGTGAAGAACAGCAGTGTGGAAGCGTAAGCTGAATAAACAACTTGCTTCTTGGTCATGATGTTTGTGCAGGAATAGAAACCATGACTAAGATACTCCTTAAGATCAAAAAGTCTACCATGTCCAGATAGCTCTCCTGAGCTCTGCACAAAATGGAGGATTCCCTTTCCCAACAGGGTTTCCTCTTCTCTACCCTATCTGGGGATTCCAACCCCCATACTCTACCTGAGGAATGTCATAGTAATACTTGGTGAAATTACAAATCCAACTTCCTAGAATGCCTCTCCATGCAAATAAGGTGTCCCCAGAACCTTAAACTGCCGCGGACGGTCCCAGCCAGGAAGATTTAGATCCAAGGGGGGAACTTTTGGATTTCAGGAAAAGGCACAGGTTCAGTGAAATGACAGACAGACACAACCACACACAGAGGTGGTTTGAAACTGAATGTATTTTTCTGTTTTGAGGCATGAGCCTTTAAGCATGAGGGATTAACACTTACATATCAAAAGATGTATCCAGTAAAGCAGACACAGGGAACAATTAGCATAACCATTTGGCACAAGGAAGTATAAAATCAACCAGGTAAAACGTTTTCCCATGTAACAAATTTAGAAGCTCGAACACAGACAACATTAATCTTCTTGATATAAACTTTTAAAAAGACTTTAAAGGATGTTTTATCAAACTCTCTGAGTCTAAATGAGTCTCCGTGAGTAATAAGTATGAACTGCATCCTGAAACACCTGGATAAGTTAAGAATGTTGTTTTGACCAAAGACCCCCTAGGTGGGGTCTGCAAGACAAAAGCAGTTCCTCACAAGCTTCCATTGAGGCAGCTCTGAGCTTTGCACCAACTCAAATGTAAATCCTTTCTAATTTGCCCAACACCCACCTTTCAGCAAGGACATTGTATAAGGTTCTTCAGAAGTAAATATCTTCTAGTCTGGGCCTATTGTTTCAAATCCACCTGTCCTGCAAGGGTGACTATGAGGGTCAAACAAACAAAAGAAACTTGTACTTTTCATGTGTCGCTGGTTAAACTAACCTCTTCTTAATAACATTATATCTTTTAAATTATGACCAATGACTTATAAGCCAATATACAGTCAAGACACGTGAAATATATTTATACCACTGTGCTAATTAATGCTTTTCATACCATAGTGTCAGAGCTATACTTCATTTATATACTGTTGGGAGATAAATGTAATTACATAAATGACTGGAGCAAAGCATTGCAGAATTTTCTGGCTAGTGACTTACTTCAAGATGGATTCTTTTACATCTTAATTTGCTTGGTTTTTCTTAGTCCCAACTACTAAGAAGGGGGAGAGTTTAGGAGCAAAGCAAATTGCCAAGTGAGATTTTCGGCTTCAGAATAGAGGGGTTCTGGAGGGCTCCAGGAGACATTTCTTGCCTCAGTCTGTAAAACTTTGTCTCACAGAGTCTACTGGAGCCACTGCGGCATCAAACCTCAGTCAATGAAACTTCACCCTAAGAAGAACTTTCCCACTTTCCAAGGTTTATATAGTCCTTTTTCACCCCTAATAAGGAGCACAAGCAGTTTTTGTTGACAGTCAAGAGAGCTGTTTTATAAAAGCTCTTTGGAGACTCCCCCCCCACCCCACCCCCAGCACTCACTGCTGGACCAGTATCCTTCTGACACACCCATTCCAGACATAGCTTCATCCTTTCCAGGCCAGTGTGCATCGGGGTCAAACACTGCAAGGAAAGACTCAGAGTGCTGAACTCAGCTCTGCTCCATCCTTCCCAACTGGGTGTGCAGCAGTGTCAGGAAATCCCAAGGGAAGAAGTAAAATAAATGGAACCACGGGTATCCTTCCCCCAAAATCTACCAGTTGCAAAAGAATGCTTGTAATAAGCATTATCCAGATGAGTCCCAGGACATGGGATTTAAAAAGACAATTATAAACTTCATTAAGGAATTCAAAGAGCTTTAAAAAGACACAAAGAAATAGGTCCATGAACTTAACTAGAATGAATTCAAGGGATAAATACCTAAGTGATAACGGATAAATACCTGAGAAAACACAAATGTAATGCTGATAGAAATTATGACAGCCAGCCAGGATTTGAAACTGGAATTTAGTAAACAGATGGAAACACTGAAGAGGGCTTGAAATGAAATGAAGATGGAATTGAAAATCCAGTAACAGAACCAGTATTCTTCTAGCAGACTTCAGATAAAGATGTAGAACTCTCAGCTCTGCCTGCACCATGCCTGCCTGAACGCTGCCATGCTCCTGCCTTGATGATAACCAGACTGAAACTCTGAAGCTGTAAGCCAGCCCCAATTAAATATTGTCCTTTATAAGACTTGCATTGGTCCCTCTCTCATAGCTCTTGCCTCTTGGGCTCTCCTCCCTTCCCCCCTCTCTCCACATGGTCATGGCTGGCCTCCACTCTCTACTCTCTACTCTCTACTCTCTCTCTCTCTCTCTCTCTCTCTCTCTCTCTCTCTCTCTCTCTCTCCCTCTCTAACTCCCATTCTTTGCCCTGAATAAACTCTATTCTATACCAAAAAAAAAAAAAAAAAAAAAGACTTGCATTGGTAATGGTGTCTGTTCACAGTAGCAAAACCCCAACTAGCACAGAAGTTGGTACCAGGGACTAGGGTATTGCTGTGATAGACCTGACCATGCTTTTGTTTGGAAGAATGTGTATTTTGGGGCTTTGGATTTGGAAAGCAGTGGAATGCTTTAAATGGGGCTCAATGGGCCATCCTAGTAGGAATATAGAAGACTTTGTTGCTGACAGAATTTGAACTGTGTGGACCTGGCCCAAGATGTTTAAGTGGAGAATATCAGTATGTGGCCTAGAGACTGTTTTGTGGGATTTTGGTGAAGAATGTGACTGCTTTTTGCCCTTGTATGAAGAGTTTAGCCCAAGCTAAGTTAAGAGATTTATATTAATTACATTGACAAAGGAAATCTCAAAAAAGCTCAGCAGAGATTCTGTTCTCTGGTTAAGTCTCATGAGTATTGAACTACATTGAACAAATGTAGTAAGCTTAGGAAGGAAAAATATAAAATATATGATATTAAAGGGGTACTAGGAAGTGAAATGTAGCTGAATCCTGTGTTCAAGGGCATTGAATTAAGGGAGTGGTGACTTTGGGGCAAGATCCCACCCAGCTAAGTTTAGGTCCAGGAATTTTAGTATAAGCCTTTAGTCCCAGGAGAGAAAACCAAACAGATCTCTGGGTTCAAGGCCAGCCTGGGACAGAACAAGTTCTATGTGAAGAAAAAAATTTTTTGAGAGCACAAAGAAGCGATGTTCAGAGATAACCAAGGTTGTACCTCATGCTGCAGCTGTACTTGGTAATGTGTAAGTCATCAAGGTGGTACTGGTTTTGAAGGCATGAAGGGGTCATGAAGATCAGCTGAGGCTTGGCACTATGAGAGGCCATGGAAGACCATTGGTGAAAGTACTGCCTCAGTTTCAGTTGATGGCCCAGAACTGAAGGGGTCGTGCAAAGGAGTTGAGGCTTGGCAGCATGAAGAGAGCCTATTAGAGGCTATTGGTGAAGCCTCATTGCAGCAGAAGACCCCAGCATATTGGAGATGCAATACCATGGGATGTTCACCAATAACAGCAGCAATAGTGGAGTGGATCAACCTGAGCTTAGAGTGCTACCTGGGGGAGAGCTGGAAAGTAACACCAGCCCTTTGGTGGAGCCCTGAAGATCATGTGTGAATCCCAGACATTGAAACAAGAAGCTGTAACAATGAAGTTGCCTTGGAGACCCCAAGATGTTTGAGATGCCAGAGTCATGGGTTATCTGCTGAGGAAAACTGCTAATAGGAAGTGGATCCAGCCCAGGAGAAGGAAGTCTGTTGCAATCAACAAAGACGAAAAAGGAGTTGGAGATCTGAAGACTGTTTTGACATCAGACATGGAGATGCAGAGTTTGGAGTTTGCCTAGCTGGTTTCCTGTCTTGCTTTGGGACTCACAGGAAAGTGATTGGATGAATCTCAGAAGAGACTTTGAACTTTGGACTTTTAATGTTGTTGAGACTGCTATAGACTATGGGGCTTTGGAAGTTGGACTAAATGTATTTTGTATTATGCTATGTTTAGGTATGCCCTCCCCATAGACTCATATGTTTGAACAAGTCTATGGGACTCAGAGAGTGGAATGTGATGGTTTGTATATGCTTGGTCCAGGGAATGGCATGATTAGAAGGTGTGGCCCTGTTGGAATAGGTGTGTCACTGTGGGTGTGGACTCTCATCCTAGTGGCTTAAAAAATGAGTATTCTGGCAGCCTTCAGATGAAGATACAGAAGTCTCAGCTTTGCCTGCACTATGCCTGCCTGTATGCTGTCATGATCCTGTCTTGATGATAATAGACTGAACCTGTAAGCCATCCCTAATTAAATGTTATCCTTCATAAGAAAAAAGAAAATCCAATAACAACTAGAAAAGTCAAGAGAAAGACTTAGAATGAATCAATCAGAAGATGGACTATCAGGATTCAGATAAAGTTGAGGATCTAGACAAAGTAAGCAAAAAACAAACAAACAAACAAACAAACAAACACAGCAAAGGAACAGGTGAGAAATGTGGCACTCCATGAAAAGACCAAATCTCCAAGCTGTAGGAGTAGGCAAGGGTGAAGAATCCTGGTCAGTACCATAGGCCAGATCTTCAACAATATTTTTCATAGAAAAATATTCCCCAACTAAGGAAACACACACCCATAAAGATACAAAAAAGCATATAGAACACCTAATAGACAAAACAAGAAAAGAAAATCCCTATAGGAGATCATAGTTAAAACACTAAGTATACAGAACAAACAATAAGAATTGAAAGCTACAAGAGAAAAACCACAAATTATGTACCTAAGAAAATCCATTAGAATAACAGCTAATGTTTCAAAGAAAACTTTAAAAGCTACAAGAGCCTGGAGTAATGCATTCCAACTACTGAAATACCATGATGGTAATATACCCAGCAAAACTATCTACCATGATTGAAAGAGAAAGAAAAATTTCCCACAATATAAATAGCCTAAAATATTTTATATAAGATGGGTCAGCAGTTAAAAACACTGGCTGTTCTTTTAAAGGTCCTAAGTTCAATTCTCAGGAACCACATGATGGCTCATAAACATCTATAAAGAGATCTGATGCCCTCTTTTGGCATGCAGATATACAAGCAGATAGAACACTTACATTAAAAAAATACATTAAAAATTATATCCAACAAACTAAAACTAAAGTTTATTTATAATAAATGTTGATTATATATATTGTTTATTTTATATTATATATATTTTGTGTGTATATATATATATACAAAAATTTAAGAAAATAGGGGTCAGGCAATGGTGGTGCATGCCTTTAATCCCAGTGCTTGGAAGGCAGATTTCTGAGTTTGAGGCCAGCTTGGTCTACAGAGTGAATTCCAGGACAGCCAGGACTATATGGAGAAACCCTGTCTCAGAAAAAACAAAAAACAAAAAAGGAAAAAAGAAAATATGACATTGAAATTACCTTCTGTTAATGAATTGTTATGAACTTCTGTCTTTAATTCCAATAGTACACTTTAATGAAATTGGATGTACCAGAGTTTGATACACATGTTTTGATAGTAGTGTCTTGGTTAACTGGTTCCTTGATTAGACCAGTATCCTTCTTTATCTCCTCTGATTAGTTTTAGTGAAAGTCTATTTTGTCTGATATTAGGATAGCAGCACCTGCTTGTTTCTTGGTCCCATGTAATTTTAATATCTTTATAGATCCTTTTACTCTAAGGTGGTACCTACCTTAAAAGTGGTGTTTCTTGGAAATAACAGATATTTATCTACTACTTGCTAGTTTTTTGACCCATTAAGTTAGCCTCTTCAAGTTATTATTGAAATGTTTATGTTAAACACAGTTATCCTGTTGTTGATTTTGGACTTATTTGTATTCTCAGTGATACTTTGTGATTTAGTGATTATGTATTTGTATTTCTTTCTGAAGTCTCTCAGTTATGCTTGTTCTCTCTTCAGCCCAAAATAATGCTTCCTGTGTTAGATATTAATTATATTAATTATTAATATATTAATAATATATTATATATACTCAAGTCTCTAGTAAGTATACAAACTCAAGGGGAATAAATAACTCGTTACTGAATGATGAGTGGCCAAATAAACCATTGATAAATTTGTTGTTTTTAACAAAATTCTAATGTCTGATTTTACCAATAAAGACATTTGAGAGCCAAATGCTGGGGTAAAAGACAGCTAGCTCAGAAAGAGGCAAAGAAAAGAGGCAAAGAAAGCACCCAGCTGACCTTCCTCCTCAGCCAATATCTCAGAAGAAAAAGGAGCCTCTCCTTCTCCACACTGTCTCAAGAACCCTCCAAACTGAGTGTCCCTCCTTTCTACTCCCTGTGTGTCTTGCCTGACTCCCCCTTATTCGCTAAGGTTTTCTTTTCCTATATTCACACCTTGTCAATATTTTTCCCCTGTGTTCACTCCCTGTCAACTGGTTGCTTGCTCCACCTCTTGACCTATGGTTGACTTTATCTAATACTGTTTACGATAAGCAGAAAGTTCTTGGATTAAAGATATGTGCTAAGGACTGAGTCACATCAGAACTAGAAACAGATTTTTCCAGTAAACAACACAATCTTGGGGTTCACGGTGTGATCAAATATCCTGCAACACAACAAAAAATATCATAAATTTTAAAAGTTTCTGGAACTAAATGAAAATAAACACACAAGACAATGAAACCCCTGGGACGCACTGAAAGCAATCTTACAAGAGATATTTATAGATCTAAGTGTCTATACTATAAATCAGAAATAGGCCTGTAGAGATGGCTCAGTGAGTAAGAGAACCCTGAGGTTCTATTCCTGCACAAACAGCATGACCAAGAAGCAAGTTGGGGAGGAAAGGGTTTATTGAGCTTACACTTCCACATTGCAGTTCATCACTAAAGGAAGTCAGGACTGGAACTCAAGCAGGTCAGGAAGCAGGAGCTGATGCAGAGGCCATGGAGGGATGTTTCTTACTGGCTTGCTTCCTCTGGCTTGTTCAGCCTGCTCTCTTATAGAACCCAAGAATACCAGCCCAGGGATGGTACCACCCACAAGGGGCCCTCCCCACTTGATCACTAATTGAGAAAATGCCCCATAGCTGGATCTCATGGAGGCATTTCCCCAACTGAAGCTCCTTTCTCTGTGATAACTCCAAACTGTGTCAAGTTGACACACAAAACCAGCCAGTACAATTGACCCCTTGTCAACTTGACACACAAACACATCACTATTAAGCCTCAACCTTTAGTTTCTTATTCATTCCCAAGATCTAAATTACTTTAAAAGTCCCACAGTCTTTACATATTAAAAGTTCAATCACTTTAAAATGTCCAATATCTCTAAAATTCAAAGTCTTTTAAAAATTCACAGTCTCTTAATTGTGGGCTCCACTAAAATACTTTCTTCCTTCAAGAGGGAAACATTATCAGGGCACAGTCACAACCAAAAGCCAAACTCACACTTCAATGGTTCAATGTCTGGGATCCAACTCACAATCTTCCAGGCTCCTCCAAGGGCTTGGGTCACTTCTCCAGCTCTGCCCTTGGTAGCACACAGCTTGTCTTCTAGGTTCCAGCTGCCTGTACTCCACTGCTGCTGCTGTTCTTGGTGGTCATAGCATGGTACTAACATCTCCAAAACGCTGCTATCTTCCACTGTAATTAGGCTTCACCAATAGTCTCTCATAGGCTCTCTTCATGGTGACAAGCCTCTGCTCCTATGCATTACACCTTCAAGTCCTGGGCCATCAAATGCAACTGAGGCTGCACCTTCACCAATGGCCTTTCCTGGCTTCTCACTGTGCCAAGAGCCTCAGCTGCTCTTCATGACCCTTTCATGCCTTCAAAACCAGAACCATCTGGGTGACTCTTACACAGTACCAAGTCCAGCCACAGCACAAAATACAACTGTGGCTATCTCTGTAACACAGCCTCTGTGCTCTCAGAAAACACTTCCCAGAAGATTTCACCTCAGTGATGCTGGTTTCTTCTTAATCACCACTAATTTCTTAGCTCCAGCTAACCAGCATCAATAGTCCCAGTAACAAAAAGGGTTGCTTTAGTGGTTCTGGTATCTTGTTAATCACAGCTGATTCTTCAGCTCCAGCTAACCAAAACCACAGAATTTTCACAACCAAAACATGGCCCCTTTAAGAGACTTTAATCTTCCCTCTGAAATTTCACAAGCCAGGCCTCCATTTTCTGCAATGTTCTCAACATCATCTTCCAAGCTCCTACACAACATCCCACAGAGCTCTTAACATAGAATGGATCTTCTAGCCCAAAGTTCCAAAGTTCTTCCACAGTCCTCCCCAAAACATGGTCAGGTTGTCACAGGAATACCCCACTACACTGGTACCAATTTGTCTTAGTCAGGGTTTCTATTCCTGCACAAACAGCATGACCAAGAAGCAAGTTGGGGAGGAAAGGGTTTATTGAGCTTACACTTCCACATTGCAGTTCATCATCAAAGGAAGTCAGGACTGGAACTCAAGCAGGTCAGGAAGCAGGAGCTGATGCAGAGGCCATGGAGGGATGTTTCTTACTGGCTTGCTTCCCCTGGCTTGTTCAGCCTGCTCTCTTATAGAACCCAAGAATACCAGCCCAGGGATGGTACCACCCACAAGGGGTCCTCCCTCCTTGATCACTAATTGAGAAAATGCCCCGCAGCTGGATCTCATGGAGGCATTTCCCCAACTGAAGCTCCTTTCTCTGTGATAACTCCAAACTGTGTCAAGTTGACAGACAAAACCAGCCAGTACAAGTGCTTACTGACTGCTCTTTCAGAGGTTCTGAGTTCAAGTCCCAGCAACCACATGCTTGCTCACAACCATTTGTAATGGGATCCGATGCCCTCTGCTGGTGTGTCTAAAGACAACAGCAGTGTGCTCACATAAAATAAATAAATATTTAAAAAAAATTATAAAGAACACAAATAAATGACTTAACATTGTAACTCAAAAACTTTGAAAAACAAGAACAAATCAAGTCCAAGCACAGCCAATGACAAGAAATAATGAAAACCAGAACAGAAATTGATGAACTAAGAAATAAGGAAAACAATATAAAGAATCAACAAATCTCAGAGCTGGTTTTTTGAGAAGATAAATAAAATAGTCGGACCTTGCCCCAGCTAAACAAAGGAAAAGGCCCAAATTAACAAAATTAGAAGTAAATGGGGAAACATTACAACAGATACCAAAGAAATTCAGCATACTGTAGGGGAATACTGTTAAAACCTGTACTTCATTAAATGCTACATAGCCCAGGCTGGCCTCAAACTCAGATCCTATCTCAGGCTCCTGAGTATGTTGACTACAGGCACATGCTAACATGTATGGCTTGTTTTATACGGCCTCAGTCTTACAGCTAAGAAACCATTTCCTTGACTAAAGTCATGAAGATTACTCCTGATTTTTGTTTTGTTTTGTTTTGTTTTTAATGTTTACATTTAGGTATATGTATTTGTGTGATGTGGTATGGGTTATGTGTATGTGTGTGTACATCCATGTGTCTGTGAATACACATGTGTGTGTGTATGTACTCATGCCTGCATGTATGTAGAAGACTGAAGTTGGTATCAGGAATTTTCCCTGGTTGTTCTGGATTTTGTTTATTGAGACAGAGTCTCCTGGAGTATACCAATTATGGCTAATGTAGCTAGCCAGCTTAGCCCAGGGGTACCCTGTCTTTGCTTCCAAAATGCTTGAATTGATAGGAAAGACTATAGCGAAGACAGCAGCTCACTCCTTGCATTCCTGTGGTTTGTAGTACAAGCAGTGAGCCGTGTGGTTCATTCTGGGATAGTGACTCCCACACATGCATGAGGAATTTCAGCCTCAGACCCTCTCATCACATTTCTGCCTCTGTCCTCAAACCTGTATTTAGAGCCCAACGTGCATGGGGTCTCCAGTCACATTTCTGCTTCCCAATTCAAAAATTGTGTATGTGTGTGTGTGTGTGTGTGTGTGTGTGTTTCAACTAAAAAATGCTAGGGAACTGAGCAGAAGGCTATTTTTTAAATATTTTTTTATTTTTAATTAAATGTTATATGTAGGGTTTGGTACATGTGAGTGCTGGTGCTCATGGAGGCCAGAGATGTCAGAGTCCCCTGGAGCTGGAGTTACAGGAGATTGTGAGAAGCCAGACGTGGGTGCTGGAAAACAAGTTCAGGTCCTCTGCAGGAGCAGTATGTGTTCAGAACTGCTGAGTCCTCTCCTCAGAAGAAAGTAACAAACATTAGAGAGAATGTTTAATATTCCTAACCATGAGCAAAATGCAAATTAACACCATTTTGAGGTTCCATTTTGGAATGGTTCAGGCAGAATATCAATCATTAAAAAGAGCAAACTTGGCACATGCCTTTTTAAAATTTTCTGTATTCTTTGTTTACATTCCAAATTATTTCCCCTTTCCTGGTTCCCCCTCCCCATATGTCCCATAAACCTTCTTCTCTCCACCCATTCTCCAATCACCTCCCTCCTTTTTCTCTGTCCTGGTACTCCCCTACAATGCTGGATCAAGCCTTTCCCAGATCAGGGCCCTCTCCTTACTTATTCATGGGAGACATTTGTTATGCTAATTGTGTCTTGGGTATTCAGAGCTTCTGGGCTAATTAATATCCACTTATCAGTGATTGCATTCCATGTGTATTCTTTTGTGATTGGGTTACCTCACTTAGGATGATATTTTCCAGTTCCAATCATTTGCCTAAAAATTTCATGAATTCATTGTTTTTAATTGCTGAGTAGTATTCCATTGTGTAAATATACCACATTTTCTATGTCCAGTCCTCCATTGAGGAACATCTGGGTTCTTTCCAGCTTCTGGCTATTATAAATAAGGCTGCTATAAACACAATGGAGCAGGTGTCCTTATTGCATGCCGGGGAATCCTCTGGGTATATGCCCAGGAGAGGTATAGCAGGGTCCTCCGGAAGTGTCATGTCCAGTTATCTGAGGAATCACCAGACTGATTTCCAGAGTGGTTGTACCATCTTGCAATCCCACCAGCAATGGAGGAGTGTTCCTCTTTCTCCACATCCTCTCCAACACCTGCTGTCTCCTGTGTTTTTAACCTTAGCTATTCTGACTGGTATGAGGTGAAATCTCAGGGTTGTTTTGATTTGCATTTCCCTAATGACTAATGATGTTGAGCATTTCTTAAGGTGCTTCTCGGCCATCCAAATTTCTTCAGGAGAAAATTCTTTGTTTAGCTCTGTACCCCATTTTTAATAGGGTTATTTGGTTCTCTGGATATATTGGATATTAGCCCTCTGTCGGATTTAGGGTTGGTGAAGATCCTTTCCCAATCTGTTAGTTGCTGTTTTGTCCTTTTAATTCCAGCAATTGAGAGGCAGAGCAGGAGGATCTCTGTGAGTTTGAGTCCAGTCTGGTCTTTGAGGAGAGTTCCAGGACAGTCTAGGCTACTACACAAAGAAATCCTGTGTGTGTGTGTGTGTGTGCATGCGTGTGTGTGCAAGAGAGAGAGAGAGAAGAAAAGCAAACAATAATCAGTAACGGATACTAGGAACTCTTATCCACTGCTACTGAGAGCGTAAACTGGCACAGCTACTATGAAATCAGCACAGGTGTCTCAATAAAACAAAATAAAAATTATGAATCCATGTACTGTATGACACACCTAGAACCCTCCTGATATGAACTCAAAGGACTGCAGATCAGTGTGCTACAGAAATACTTGCATGCCCAGGCTTTATTGCTGCAGTGTTTATAATAACTAAGAAATAAAACCACCTCAGACATCCATCAGCAGATGAAGGATGAAAGTCCACACACACAATGGAATGCTACTCAGTCATAAGGAAAAATTATACCATGGAATTTATAGCAGATAGAACTGAATTGTAGGCTTATGTTTTTCTAAGTCTACTTTAATAAGTGTTCTTAAATGCTTTAACCTCCCTTCTAACCCACCACTCACCAGAGGTAATGGAAAGGAAAGGTTATAGGACAAAGGAGGACATGGACCTGTTTATAAAAAGTTCTTCGTGGTGAATCCAATCTGCATTGTCAGGATATCAGCAGTTCAGTTCACATGAATCAGCAACTACAGCTTGATCCACTCACAAACACCATTCATGAATCAGCGACATCAGTTCCATCCAGAAGAAACCATGAGGTTCTGCCAGTTGGCCGCAGTCTGCGGAGGTGGCAAGAAGCCAGTGGAATACCCTCAAAAGTTCTTTGCAGCATTTCTCTCTACAATGTCACAACAAAGGACAGCCAGTAAAGAGTGGCAAGGTGAGCCAATGCCACACAGTGTTGTCCACTGTCTGCTGGGTTATGTTTATACCCTTCTCAGACATCACGTGTTCTCTCAAGCATCTGCTCTAGCAAATTGCCATATGCCCTTTTTCTAGGTTCCTTCAAGAATAACACCACATGTCTGTTCTCAGCAAAATATCCTCACACATGTCTCCTTCAGCCAAAACATCCTCTCATAAGACAGTTTCCAGAAAAACATCACATGACACAACTGAGTCTCCAAAAAACCAGAAAGTTCCACTTCACTGTATCATTCATTGTGTTAAGGGAAGTGAGCTAGACTCAAAAATACAAATACCACATTTTCCCCTTTTATGAAGTTTATGATTTTAATCTCTCTCTCTCTCTCTCTCTCTTTGTGTGTGTATGTGTGTGTGTGTGTGTGTGTGTGTGTGTGTGTGTGTGTGTGTGTAACTAGAAAGGTGACCGTGAGAGTGGAAAAGCAATCCTAAGCTGTGGGGAAGAAGAAGAAAAAAGAGAGAGAGGTGATGTAACATGTGTTACATGACTATTGCAGGGAGAAGGGCCCTAGGCAGAAGGTAGTACAGGCAGAGGGACTGGGAGTCAGGGAGCAATCCACACAGTCTGTGTGGAAATACCACAGTGAACCCCACTACTAGATGCTAGCTTCAAACACTGATAAATTCATATTAGGTGAATAGATTCAGCTTTAATAATCATTTTGAGTCTTGGGACTCAAAGATTTAGAATTTTTAATGGAAAACTATGTTTGCCTATTATGAATAATCATGTATATTTTAAGGTTTAGAATAAACCCATGTTTGCTTTCATTCTTTCAAGGTGTTGAAAAACATTTTGTAGTCAGATATTATAAAGTCTTATACAATATAGGAATGTAACTTCCCTATACCTCCTGTTCCTCATCTCTAAAATGAAGACAGTAATGACATGACAGAGTCAATGAAGGGTTAAATTGTATTACTTTTTATTTATAAATTGATCTTATGTGCATGTGAGTAGCTGTGCATATGGAGGTCAGAGATCAAGCTGTAGGTGTGTTTCTCTCCTTCCACGTCCATATGCATCCTGGGGATTAAACTCGGGTCATCATACTTGGTAACACATGCTTTTACCCAGCTGTCGTTGTAAGGATTAAATCGCTAATAAATACGAAGCAATTAGGACAAATCCTGGCACCTCACCAGTGCTTCATGTTATTTTTATTGCCTAATATGTGATCACACTCAGCAGAATTTGGAAAATTCTGATTGGCTCCAGCATGTGTGTTTTTAAATGAACCATTTAGATTGTCTTTGTCTATGGATTTGCTAGTCTGCAGGGAACTCTGTAGAGTTAGCAAGTGGTGTTAAAAGAGAGACACTGGGGTCTAAAGAGCTAGACTTACATCTCAACTCTTGACACTTAGTAAATCCCTATTCACTGTCTGTCTCATGTTTCTCATACATAAAATAGGGGTCATGATAGTATCTGTTTCGTGAGGTTGTTGTAAAGACTGACTGAACTAATAAGAGGGTATTTAGATTTATAAATGTTACATAAAGATTTACTACCATTATGACTGGATCTACTATCATTTTTTGGCTATACCTTAAAAAAATACAGGTCTTGTATCAAGGCATTTAAAATATAGACTTTGATGAGTTCCAAAACACAATCAATGCTGACACCTGGAGATCTGTGATTTATAATTTGTTATTCAAGAATTAGGCAGATGTTTCAGAGTAACCCCTCTGAAAGTATCCTCATATGAACTCCACCTTTCTCTCTCTCTCTCTCTCTCTCTCTCTCTCTCTCTCTCTCTCTCTGTCTGTCTGTCTCTGTCTCTCTCTCTCTTTCTCTCTCTCTCCTTCCTTCCTTCCTTTCTTTCTTTCTCTTTCTTTCTCTCTTTCTTTCTTTCTCTTTCTTTCTTTCTTTCTCTCTCTCTTTCTCTCTCCTTCCTTCCTTTTTCTTTCTTCCTTCCTTTTTCTTTCTTTCTTTCTTTCTCTTTCTTTCTCTCTTTCTTTCTTCCTTCCTTTCTTTCTTTCTTTCTTTCTTTCTTTCTTTCTTTCTTTCTTTCTTTCTTTCTTTCTTTAAGTATGCCCAGATCAAACTAGGATGTATATGTTCTATATTGTAAGATAAAATGTCAGTTTCTGAAATAGGAAGAATTAGATTTACCCAACAGAGATGGTAAAGTCGACAAAAACATCAACAGCTGGTTGCACATAGAATCCCTAGGGCACACAGATTCCTAACTGAATTTGGATGTAGACTAACTGAGAATCAATATCTAGGCCTTGGGACTGTCAAAGCTTATAGCCTACTCTAGAGGCTGAAGTGGGTATCTGGGAGCTTTGCAGTGGTGCTCAGCCAAGTTTTTATGCCTTTTGAAGCTGTCTGAAAGCAGAACCTGCTGGTTCAGGCTCATTGCTTAGGAGGCTAAGGCGGAAAGGTCACAATTTCAGGGCTACAGAGTGGTTCAAATCCAGCCTGAGTAACTCAGTGAGAACCTAACTCAAATTAGAAGGTAAAACTAGAGATATGGATGCAGTTTGGTGATAAGTATCTCCCTGGTATGTGAATGGTCCAAGGTTCAATATGCTACACAATGGAGGCGGGAGGGTGAATGCCAGCTTTCTTCTCCTTCCTCCTCCTCTCTCTGGTGATCAATATGCAGCCATGACTTCAGCTCCTATCCTCGTGCCAATGATTATTAATCTGCTGTCTTCATCCATCCATCCATCCATCCATCCATCCATCCTCCTCCTCTTCTTGTTTTTCAAGATAGGGTTTCTTTGTGTGTCTCTGGCTGTCCTGGAATTCAACTCTATAGGCCAGGTTGGTCTCAAACTCACAGAGATCCACCTGCCTGTCTCCCAAGTGCTGAAATAAAAGGCACACGGTACCACCACTGGCTTCATCCCTTCTTCTAAATAACAATCAATGTTAGTCAGACTTGTCATTACTGTGACAAATACCTAAGAAAAAGAATTCAAAATGAAGAGATTCTTTTGGCTCACAGTCTTAGGGTTTGCAGCCGATGGTCATCTGGACTCTGCTTCTGGGTCACAGTGAGACAGCACCACAGCAGGAAGGTGTGATAGAACACAGTTGTTCACACTGGTCTGGAAGCCAGGAGCAAAAGGAAGTGGACAGGAACAAGACATGCCTCGAAAAGACCTACTGCCCCCCAGGTACATCACCTTCTAAAGCTCCTGAGCCCAGTGAGGACCAAGCCTGCAACACAGGAACAAGCATGTGGGAAACACCTCACTGTCAAACCATCACACAGCACTATAATTTTAGTACCAACTGAATACTTGCTCATGGGCTTCTAACAGCATCTGCAACTTCCCAAAGTAATTCATTATCTTTATTCTAATGCCTCTTCCTTCTCAGTGATTTCATGCATCACTTAATGACATCTCCTTATTAACTGACTCTCCAAATTGTCTCAACTCACATGTGGACCCCAGATTACTCTAAAAATGAATCCCATACTGAGAAAAATTTCTGCACAGGTTCTCCAAGGTCCAAAGTCTATCTCCACACAGTGAGTCGTTCCTGTCCATTATGGAAGTAAGTTCTCCCACACTCTAAGTTTAAATAATGAATTCTTTTACCTTAGGATGCACTGAGTGCTATGAAGGTTGATAGGCTTTATAATCACGACATTAATTCTTAAAATGTAAAATGTTGTGCATGTATGCAGGCTATTTTATTAACTCTTGTATCTCATTAGGTCATGAGAACAGACTGTGACCCTGAGGTCTGGTCAGCCTCAGAGTATCTCTCCCAGATGTCCTTACCTAGTGAGCACCCCTTCACTCAGGACTTAGTCCTTGGTTCCTTTGAAGGTCACCTTCCACAGTCCATACTACCCTCTCCTATATCCAGTCATGGCCTATAGGAAGATCCCAAGTAAGCCTGATTACCTAAAAAATGTAGGAAAATATTCTCAGAGGTTCTTGTTAGGAATTTAGTTCTTTGCTTCTAAAAGCCTAGTCCAAAATGAAGGATGCAGCACAGTTCCTACAGCTCCCAAAGGCAGCTAACTGCCAACCACCCCATCTCATTGCTCAGGAACAAGCTATGTGAGCCACTCAGACATCTATAGTTGTGACACAATGGCCCATAGTCTTGTAAGAACCCTTGGAGCCAATGATAAAGTGGTGGTGGGTTCCTTACTAACTCATGTTTTCCCCTTGGCAGCTATAATCACTTAGGGATATCCACATTTCACAGAGATTTTCTGCTATAGTCATTTTAAATATTTCTGAGCATGCCAATACTTTACTTGTACTGTTGATGACTCATGACTGGACCATGACCTAATGTACTTTCATCCATTATTTAACCTCAGATTGTATCCCTTACCTAAGCAGAAGTGTCCTCAGACACAGTAACTAAGGAACACCCTATATACACATACACACACATCACCACTAGAAACACACAATCAAAAATGCGTGCACACATATCTACTACTGGGAGCATGGTTTTGTGGTCTATCTGTGCTTCATGGGCCAGTGGCCCAACCAACAGGTTCACTACTCCAAACTATTGACCCTTACTTTTGAGTGATATGTTAATTTTTCCTGTTTGCCAGTTAGCTCCCATGGTGATGTGCTGACAAGCTTACATCAACTTGCTACATGCTTAGAGTTATTTGGGAAGAGGGAAACTTGATTGAGAAAATATTGCTACCAGATTGGCCTGTGGACGAGGCTATGTGGCATTTTCTTGATTGATGATCGATGTGGGAGAGCCAAGCTTACTGTGGGTGGAGCCAACCCTGGGCTGGTGGACTTGAGATCTGTAAGGAAACCAGCTGAACAAGCCATGGGCTGCGAGTCAGTAAGCAGTGATCCTGCATGCCATCTGCTTTCAGCTCCTGCCTCCAGGTTTCTGCCTTGAGTTCCTTCCCTGTTCCTTCATGATGAGCTGTGGTCAGGAAATGTAATCTGGAATAAACTCTTTCCTCTACAAGTTGCTTTTGGCTAAGACAGTGCAGAAGATACTATTCAGGCTACTAAAGGAGAAAAGGTATCAATAATATTGAGTTGTGAATCCTGTGGTGTACATACAATATCAACATGCCAGGCAAGAAAGGGTTACCTGTATGATAATGGCACAGCCCTTATGGAGGTAACCAACAGCCCTCTGATTGGCTTTGATTCCTGCTCCACAGTAGGGAATCCATGCCTTGTATCATAACCCTGGTCACAAATCCATATTTTAGGATGCCATAGGCCTTAACTTAATACTGTTGTTTAGCTAAATTGATGTATTGTCAAACTGCCTTCTAAATATTTATGTTTATATGCATAGAGAAATACTACTCTCAGTTTGATCAGAAAAAAACATCTCTTAGCACTGAATGCCAGTGAGTGCAGAGACAGATGACTGCCCAAGGTATCAAGAATATATGATGTTTGAGGGTTCTTACCTAAACAAAACATTTGTACTCCTTTATGGTTCTTGTGTTTAGAACTCCTTTATGGTTCTTGTAACATCACAGAATAAGGGGAAGAAAGGATATAAGAGCCAGAGGCTTGGAAAAAGAACTACAAATACCATCTTCTAGGCATGACATAGTCATTGTAATCATGAACTCACAGTTGCTATGGTTACCTATACTAGGATTTCACAGAATAGGGCTTGTCAACAGTCAGTTCTGAATGGGAAAGGGACTCCTGTGATCTCTCCCTGATGAACTATTAGCTACTGATAGATTCTGGGACAGAGTCAGGGCCTTTAGTTGTATACCCACCAATAAGCCCATCGGGCTCCAATGGATGATTCAAACCCAAGGTCACACAGACAGCCCTAGTTAAGCTTAAAGGAAAACAGAAGAAGACATGAATGTGGGAAGGGGAGTTGTGGAGAAGTCATGGATCAACAGGATAAAAGGGAGGTAAGAGGGTGGGTATTCTGAGTAGCTTAGGGGCAGGATTTATTGATGAAAAAAATTGTGTGCTCCCCCTAGTCTGAGAGTTCAATGATGCTTGGGCAGCACTGCTTAGTGCATTACTGGTTTCTTATCAAATGCTAGAGAATTTAAGAAACGCAATGGGAAGATCCTGTTCTCCACCCGGACTGTGGACACAGTGTATAATGTGAATAGATAGTTCCCTATTGTTATTATACCACAGATATAGGGGTTTATAACAGCACGAATGCATTACCTAGTTGTGAAGAACTAACAGTCCCCAGGGACGCCTTTTTCTGGCGCCTACATGGCCATGCCTCTTTTCATGGCTTTTCCTTGGTAGAGACTTTCTGTGTCCCTAGACACAATCACCCCTGCCTTTCTCTTTGAAGTCCATCCTTCCAACCTTGCTTCCTTCCATCTTCACATCTTCCTCCTTAACCTCTGTCCCACACGTTGCTTATAAATCTCTCCACAATTACATTGGTCTGACCCAGATAATGCACGAGAAGCTCCTCTTCTTTTGGTTCCTAACTCCCCTTTGCAATTCACATGTTGTAAGTATTAGGACAGCAACATCTCTTGAGGTCTGTTATTCTATCCACCTCAGTAATGAACACAAAGTGTTTTCAGTATAAAAGTATCCCTTTCCCATTACCATGAGTTGCCTAGGCTCACCAGTTGCTGCCAGCAAGCGGTTTATTTGTTTCTTGCTTTCCCAGCCACACATCTCCAGCACTGATCCTTTTGAGGGTGGTTTTCTGATAGGTAGAGGATAACTGAGCATTTCAGCATATCCCTCTCTGCCATAAGTAAAACTTGTTCTAACTGCCACGGCCTCACTGGCAACACTATGCATCTCCCCAGGTGAATACAGCCTTCCCCCTGCTTATTAAAATATGCAGCTCATCTGGGTAAAGGTTAATTAGCTGATTGAGGTACATGTTTGGGTTCACCGAGTGTGGCATGTTTGAGAGCAGTAAGTATGGTGATGCAGTTGCAGTAGAGTGAGCAAGGCATAGAGGGAGTCAAGGTGAGACCAGGCAGCCATGGGCAAAACCACTGAGAGCTTTGGGGTTTCCTGGGCAGGGATTACTATGGGAAGCCACTGGAGGAATTTCAGGAGTTTTAGCTTCTACGGTGTAGGGAAACATAGCAAAGGGACAAGGGCGAAATGGAAGAAGACAGCAGGCTGTTGCCAGTGAGTGGGCATCTGTTTGTGAGGAGGATGAGTTGAGACTCATCAGTAAGGAGACAGTTGACAGTCCACAGTGCAGGTGAAAGAAGTGGCTGGGCCTGAGGAGCTAACAGGAGAGCTAACAGGAGAGCTGGTGAAGACATGTGGGAAGATTCAGAAGACACATTCAATAAGAGTGCTGTGTTTTATGACACTTTTACACAGGCTGGTATAACCTACCATGTGTTGTTGTCAATTAATCTCTACTCAAATTGAATCCTAGAAGTCCTGCCTCTGTCTCTCTGTCTAGCCATTGATCACCGGCAACTTTATTTACCAGTCAAACCAACTGGGGCAGGGTTCCTCAGCATCTTACATGTAGACATGTGAATTCCCTGTAATTTGGGGGACCAAATTAACATAAGTAGCATTAGGCCAAATCCACAACAACCACGAGGCACTCTTTATTACCTGTGTGAATTAACTCGGAATAAAGCACATGTCCAGGGTCTTAGATTGGCCATGTTCAATTCTACCTGGCACCAAAGCCCACCTCCTCTGCAGTTCACTGAAACAGCCCAGCACTGGTTCTGAATTAAAAGAAACAGATTTAAGATTATTTGTGGCCATTTTAGTGACTTCCTTAAGACATAAGATATATGAATTAATGAGCTGTATCAATAAAGAAATATATCAAGAGAAGTAGTTGGTTGACTAAAATTTTTAAAACTTATTATGAAAAGAGAAATAATTTTATTTAGAAAGTCAAAGGCCATAAAAAATATTTGGAAAAATACTTTTATAAAAAATAATTCTTAAGAAATCTGTTAATAACATGAAACCTGAGCATTTATTTCATAGAAATCACCAGATGATTGTATATAATTATATCAAAGACACAAATGTATATATAGACACTACTATAAAAGAAAAAATATAAGCAGCATATTCTCTAATTTTCCAACAATATGAGGTTAATGAAACATTTTGTATGTATTTACCTCATATTTATAAATTGTATATTCAAATATGTGGAAATCTGTAGGGAAATGTTTGTGCTAGGGTATTAGGGTTTTTCCCTTGTTTTTTGTGTTTGCTTGTTTGTTTGTTTTATTGTTTGTTTGTTTGTTTTGGGTTTTTCAAGACAGAGTTTCCCTGCATATCTAGCCCTGGCATTCCTGGAATTTCTTCTGTGCACCAGGTTGGCCTTGAACTCAGAGATCCACCTGCCTCCAGACACAGAAAGACAAACATTGGCATGTATTCACTTATTATTTGTGTTTGATTGTTCATCTCAAATAATATTGTATTCTTAAAATAAGGAGGAAAAAATGAGGCATTATTAAGAATGTACACTGAGCACCCCAGATAGACTTTTAGCTGGTGGGATTATATCACAAGATTTTGGCGGAGAGAAGCATGTGGTCCTGTCTTCAGGAAGATGCTGACTCTAGCTGTGCAGGCATCATGTTCATATCATTACTGAAAAAGATTGAGTTAATTCCATTCACAACAACTACCAACAACTACAGAATAAAATAAAACACACAAGAATGAAGTTAAAGTAGTAAAAGAACCTTAAAATGAAATTACAAAATACAAATGAAAAAAAAAACAATTTAAAAGACAAAAAAAAAAAGGAAAAGAATGTCTTATTTTCATGGATTGGGCCTCCATTACTTAATGTGGATTAGAGATTCAATTTAATCTCCATCACAATAGCAATGACATCTTGGGGAAACAAGTCTACAGACTGTGTAAAGCACAAAAGATCCCTGATAGTCAAAGACATCTTGAGCAAGCAGAACAAAGCTGGCTGCATCATAGCGCCTAATTTAAAGACATAGTGCAGCTTATACTGCATAGAGCCAGGCTTGTGGGCTGATGGAAGGGAGTGGAGATGCGAGCAATAAACCCAGTGTCTACAGACGATGATCCTTGACACAAGTGCTAAACACATGCTGGAGAAAACAATCTCTTTGATAACAAACTGGGCATAAGCACAAGACTGAAACTTGATCCTTGTCTCTTACCTGGGCAGCTAATATTGGATCAAAATCCCAAATATAAGACTACAATTATGAAAGTCTTCCAAGGAAAGCATAGTGGGAAAAATGCTAGGACCTTCTTATGGGTGCCACGAACAACAGTAATCAAAACGGAACTCTATGTATACTCATGTGTTCTATGACGACTTCGAGTGTAAGTATGGAAGATACGTCCATCACATGCACCCCATCACTCTCTCTTATCCCCTTTCCACTCCCATGGAACCGAGGCTCTTCCCAGCAAGTTCCCATCTGACAAGAAGCAATCTATAGATTCAATACAATCCTACGGCTTCTTTAATAACATCAGCTCTTCCAATCCGTGAGTCTGGGAGGACTTTCTGACTTCTAATGTCTTCTCTAACTTCTTTTTTCAGTGTTGAAAGCTTTCTTTAGTTGAGCGTATTCCCCAGCCTTTTGCAGACTACTGTGAATGAGATTGTTGCCCTGATTTCTTTGTCATTGATAGTTTGTCATTTGGAAGGTTAATGATTTTTTTTTATGTCAGTTTTAGATACTGTCACATAACTGAGTCCCACTATGCCTGTGACTTGGCATTTTTCCTCTTGCAGTTTTGAATACACTTTTTGTTCTGTGTAATTAATGTTTTAACTATAATATGATTTGGGTAATTTCTTTACTGTTGCTGTTTATTTGGTGTTCTGTGTATATCTTGTACGTGGTTGGACCTCTTATTCCCTAGAGTTTGAAATTTTTCTCCTATGATTATATTGAAAATATTTTCAATGCCTTTGACTGAAAAATATTTCTGTTCCTTTCCTGGTTGATAATCCTCAGATTTTATGGCAGTTTGAATGTGTTTGGTCCCCACAGACTCATGTGCTTGGATGCTTAGCCTATAGAAAATAGCACTATTAGGAAATATGTATGGAGATTTCCCCGCCGCCATCTTTGCTGCCTGCCAGAGCAGAAAGGCAGCAACAGGTACTGAGATATCCTGAGTTTAAGATCTCTTGGGGTGCAAACCGCCAGGGGTCTACCTGTGTGCCAGCCTGTCGTGGGGCCTGTGCCAATAAGGAGGAAATGCAAAAATCACTTAAAGAAATACAGGAGAACTTTGGTCAACAGGCAGAAGTCATGAAAGAGGAAACACAAAAATCTCTTAAAGAATTACAGCAAAACACAAACAAGCAAGTGAAGGAGCTGAGCAAAACCATCCAGAATCTAAAAACAGAAGTAGAAACAACTAAGAAATCTCAAAGGGAGACAACTTTGGAGATAGAAAACCTTGGGAAGAAATCAGGGGCCTTAGATGCAAATATTAGCAACAGAATGCAAGAGATAGAAGAAAGAATCTCAGATGCCGAAGATACCATAGAAACCATGGACTCAACAGTCAAAGAAAATGCAAAATGCAAAAACCTTCTAACCCAAAACATCCAGGAAATCAGGACACAATGAGAAGGCCAAACCTAAGGATTATAGGCAAAGATGAGAGTGAAGATTTACAACTTAAAGGGCCAGTAAATATCTTCAACAAAATTATGGAAGAAGACTTCCCTTAACCTAAAGAGAGAGATGCCCATGAATATACAAGAAGCCTACAGAAGTCCAAACAGACTGGACCAGAACAGAAATACCTCCAGTCATATAATAATCAAAACCTCAAATGTACTAAACAAAGAAAGAATACTAAAGGCAGTAAGAGAAAAAGGCCAAGTAACATATAAAGGAAGACCTATCAGAATTACACCAGTCTTCTCACCAGAAACCATGAAAGCTAGAAGATCCTGGGCAGATCTCATGCAGACTCTAAGAAAACACAAATGCCAGCCAAGACTATTATACCCAGCAAAACTCTCAATCACTATAGATGGAGAAACCAAGATATTCCATGACAAAACCAAATTTACACAATATCTTTCCACAAACCCAGCTCTACAAAGGTTAATAGGGGAAAAACACCAATACAAGGAGGGAAACTATACCCTGGAAAAAGCAAGATAGTTACCTTCTTTCATCAAACCCAAAAGAAGATAACCACTCAAATATAAAATTAACATCAAAAATGATAGGAAGCAATAATCACTATTCCTTAATATCTCTTAACATCAATGGACTCAATTCCCCAATAAAAAGACATAGGCTAATAGACTGGATACGTAAACAGGACCCTAAATTTTGCTGCATACAGGAAACACACCTCAGTGTCAAAGACAAAAACTACCTTAGAGTAAAAGACTGGAAGACAATTCTACAAGCAAATGGTCTCAGGAAACAAGCTGGAGTTGCCATTCTAATATCAGATAAAATTGACTTTCAACCTAAAGTCATAAAAAGAGACATGAAAGTCACTTCTTTCTGGTCAAAGGAAAAATCCACCAAGAAGAATTCTCAATCATGAACATCTATGCTCCAAATGCAAGGGCACCCTTGTTCATAAAAGAAACTTTACTAAAGCTCAAAGCACACATTGCACCTAACACAATAATTGAGGGTGACTTCAATACCCCACTCTCCTCAATGGACCGATCAGGAAAACAGAAACTAAACAGAAACACAGTGAAACTAATTGAAGCTTTGGACCAATTGGAGTTAACAGATATGTATAGAACATTTCATCCCAAAGCAAAAGAATATACCTTTTTCTCAGCATCTCATGGTACCTTCTCCAAAATCAATCATATAATTGGTCACAAGACAGACCTCAACAAATATAAGAAGATCAAAATAATCCCATGTCTTCAATCAGATCACTACGGAGTAAAAGTGGTCTTCAATAGCAACAAAAACAACAAAAAGCCCACATACACATGGAAACTGAGCAATACTCAATGATACCTTGGTCAAGGAAGAAATAAAGAAAGAAATCAAAGACTTTTTAGAATTTAACGAAAATGAACGCACAACATACCCAAATCTATGGGACACAATGAAAGCAGTGCTAAGAAAAAAACTCATAGCCCTGAGTGCCTCCAAAAAGAAAATGGAGAGAGCATACACTAGAAGCTTAATGGCACAACTGAAAGACCTGGAACAGAAAGAAGCTAATTAACCCAGGAGGAGCAGAAGACAGGAAATCATCAAACTCAAGGCTGAAATCAATCAAGTAGAAACTAAGAGAACCATACAAAGAATCAACAAAACCAGGAGCTGGTTCTTTGAAAAAATCAACAAGATAGATAAACCCTTAGCCAGACTAACCAAAGGGCACAGAGACAGTATCCAGATTAACAAAATTAGAAATAAAAAAAGAGATATAACAACAGAAACTGAGGAAATTCAAAAAATCAGATCCTACTACAAGAGCCTGTACTCAACACACCTGGAGAATCTGGAGGAAATGGACAATTTCTTAGACAGACACCAAATACCAAAATTAAATCAGGATCAAATAGATTATCTAAACAGTCCCATAACCCCTAAAGAAATAGAAGGAATCATAGAAAGCCTTCCAACCAAAAAAAAAAAGCACAGAACCAGATGGTTTTAGTGCAGATTTCTATCAGACCTTGAAAGAAGACCTAACACCAATACTCTTCAAACTATTCCACAAAAAAGAAACAGAAGGAACACTATCCAACTCGTTCTACAAAGCCACAATTACACTGATACCAAAACCACACAAAGATCCAACAAAGAAAGAGAACTTCAGGCCAATTTCCCTTATGAATATCAATGCAAAAATACTCAATAAAATTCTTGCCCACCGAATCCAAGAACACATCAAAACGATCATCCACCATGTTCAAGTAGACCAGGGATGCAGGGATGGTTCAATATATAGAAATCCATCAGTGCAATCCACTACATAAACAAACGCAAGGAAAAAATTCACATGGTCATTTCATTAGATGCTGAAAAACATTTGATAAAATTCAGCATCCTTTCATGCTAAAAGTCTTGGAAAGAACAGGAATTCAAGGCCCATACCTAAACATAGTTAAAGCAATATACAGCAAACCGGTAGCCAATATCAAACTAAATGGAGAGAAACACCTGAACAGAACACCAATAGCTTACTCTCTAAGATCAAGAATTGACAAATAGGACCTCATAAAATTACAAAGTTTCTGTAAGGCAAAGGACACTGTCAAAAGGACAAAATGGCAACCAACAGATTGGGAAAGGATCTTCACCAACCCTAAATCTGACAGAGGGCTAATATTTAATATATACAAAGAACTCAAGAAGTTAGACCCCAGAGAATCAAATAACCCTAGTAAAAAATGGGGTACAGAGCTAAACAAAGAATTTTCACATGAAGAACTTCAGATGGCTGAGAAGCACCTGAAGAAATGTTCAACATCATTAATCATTAGGGAAATGCAAATCAAAACAACCCTGTGATTTTACCTCATACCAGTCAGAATGGCTAAGGTTAAAAACTCAGGAGACAGCAGGTTTTGGAGAGGATGTGGAGAAAGAGGAACACTCCTCCACTGCTGGTGGGATTGCAAGATGGTACAACCACTTTGGAAATCAGTCTGGTGGCTCTTCAGAAAACTGGACATGACACTTCCAGAGGACCCTGCTATACCTCTCCTGGGCATATACCCAGAGGATTCCCCGGCATGCAATAAGGACACATGTTCCACTATGTTCATAGCAGCCTTATTTATAATAGCCAGAAGCTGGAAAGAACCCAGATGTCCCTCAATGGAGGACTGGATACAGAAAATGTGGTATTTTTACACAATGGAATACTACTCAGCAACTAAAAACAATGAATTCATAAAATTCTTAGGCAAATGGTTGGAACTGGAAAATATCATCCTAAGTGAGGTAACCCAATCACAAAAGAATACACATGGAATGCAATCACTGATAGGTGGATATTAATTAGCCCAGAAGCTCTGAATTCTCAAGACACAGTTAGCATATCAAATGATACCCAAGAAGAGGGAAAGAGAGGGCCCTGGTTCTGAAAAGAGTTGATCCAGCATTGTAGGGGAGTACCAGGACAGGGAAATGGGAGGGGGGTTGATTGGGAAATGGGTGGAGGGAAGAGGGCTTATGAGACAGATGGGGATGGGGGAACTGGGAAAGGGGAAAGCATTCAGGATGTAAACAAAGAATATAGAAAATAAAAAAAAAAATTTTTTTTAAAAAGGAAATATGGCCGGGTGGTGGTGGCGCACACCTGTAATCCCAGCACTCTGGGAGGCAGAGGCAGGTGGATTTCTGAGTTCGAGGCCAGCCTGGTCTACAGAGTGAGCTCCAGGACAGCCGGGGCTATACATAGAAACCCTGTCTCAAAAAAAACAAATCCAAAAAAAAAAAAAAAAAAAGGAAATATATATGGCCTTGTTGGAGGAGGTATGGTCTTGTCAGAGGAAGTGTGTCACAATAGAGGTGGGCTTAGAGATCTCCTACACTCAAGCTCTACCTGGTATGGAATTCTGGTCTCCTTCTGGCAACCTTTGAATCTAGATGTAGAACTCCCTGCCCCTCCAGCACCATCTCTGCCTGTAGGCTGCCATGCTTCCCACCATGATAACTGAACCTCTGAAGTGATAAGACAGCCTCAATTAAATGTTTGCCTTTGTAAGAGTTGCCTTGATCATGGTGTCTCTTCACGGAAATAAGACCCTAACTAACACAGATTTGTTTCCTTAAATATCTTGGATGGTCTATTAACACATTTTATTAGAGTTTGGGACAGTAAGATGTCTTAGTGAATGAAGGCCCTTGCCACCAAGCCTAACAATCTGAGTTAGGTCCACACAAAGAAGTGAGCCCTATCATTTGTCCTCAGATCGCCATATTCATGCCATGGCACACATGCAATGATACACACATGTCCTAATAAAGCAATGTAGTTTTAAAATGTTTAATTCATCATTGACTCTAACTAAAATGATCTAATTCCTCCTACCTTATATTCTGTGTCCATGTGGCCCGTTCTGTTGGCGAGGCCCTCCCTGAACTTCTTATTTGCCTTACTGAACTTTTCCTTTCCCTCATCATTTATTTGGTTTTCTTCATTATTTTTATCTTTTTAATTCATGTAAGTTTTCATATCCTGAATTGATTTTGTTATTTCAGCTAGGTGTTTGTGATCCCTTAGAATTACAGATTCAGAGGCAGATGCTAGAAGCCAACCATTGGTCTGAGCACAGGGTCCCCAATAGAGGAGTTGGAGAGAGGACTGGAGGAGCTTGGGGGGTTTCAGCCCCATGGGATGAATGAGGATGTCAGCCAACCAGTCGCCCCAGGGCTCCCGGAGACTAAGCCATCATCCAAGGGGTACGCATGGTTCCAGCCAAAAGTATGGGAGAGGAACGCCTTGTTGGGCATCAGTGGGAGGAGAGGTCCTTGGTCCTATGAAGGTTCAATAGATGCCTCAGTGTGGGGAAATTGAGGTGGGGTAGGTGGGAGTGGGTTGGGTGGAGTGACATCTTCTTGGAGGCAGGGGTAGAAGGATGGATTGGGGATTTTCTGGGAGGGGGAAACAGGTAAAGGATATAACATTTGAAATATAAATGAATATATTCAATAAAAAATGTTTAAAAATTGTTCAGGAGTTTATTTGCTTCCTCGTTGAATTCCTTGAACCTATCTATAACTGTTAGAATATGATCTAAGTTGTTCTCGTTATGAGCCATTAATATAGAATTGATATTTGTAGCTTAAATTTTTTCAAACCCTACTTTTAATAAGGGTTGTTAAATGCTTTAACCTCCCTTCTAGCCCCCACCCACCAGAGGGAGTGGAAAATAAGTTTATTCAAACACTGAATAAAGAAGATGGGGAAGACATTAGAAGTCAGAAAGACATCCCAGACTCATGGATTGGAATAGTTAATGTTATTAAAGAAGTCATAGGATTTAATTGAATCTATAGATTGCGTCTTAGGATATGGGAGAAGCAGATCTATTTAGAATACAATACATGTGTGTTGTTAGTGAAGAATCCTTCATCGCATGTCTATCCTTTCAATTACTTGCTTTAGCAAAAAAAAAAAAAAAAAAAAAAAATCCTTTCACCTCTGTCTGCTTCAGGAAAACACCATCCAACACAACTGACTTTCCAAAGAAACCCTAAGTTTCTACTTCAAACACTCATTAGAGCAGACCCGTCGTCTTGGGCACTCATGCCACTTCTGCCTTTGCCCTGGGGCTTGCGTGTTTGCAGTAGTTAGCTGGTTAGGTCTTGTTGGCACATCTGCTCTGAGTGAACCTTAGGAACAGTGCTTGGCGTGCCCTTGGCTTCACTGTTTTATTAGCTTGTACCAAAATGATACGAGCAAATGTCTATTCTCCCAGCAATAGACACCATTAACAGACCCAGGTACAATTTCATCATAGCCCAACTTCAGCCAGTGAGTTTACTGGGCTTTCTTACAGAACATGGGTAAACCCCAAACAGATGTTGTCTACAACATTCCACCCCCATTATGTTGATCTCATGGAAACTGCATCTGAGTCCCTCTTTCAATTAACCTTCTGCTTCCAATATACTCTAGAATCTCCCAAGATCACTTGTGGTTGGGGGAACAAGAGCTTGATCCCAGGTGAGGGTCTCATGACCCTCCTCTCTCCTCAGTCTATTAGGGAAGGTCAAGAGCTCCATTACCAACACCTGGCTCCTAATGTATTATTGCTCTACTCTAGTTTCCATGGTTACTGGCCCAAGTTAATCTCTGTGCTAAGATAGCCTCATATTATGTCTAGAGGACAACATATAACACAACCCCATTCCTCCATTTCTTGCATTCTTTCAGCCCCTCCCCCTTCCCTAAGCCTTGGAAGAGGTGATGATGTATCCATTACCTTTTTTTGAGTATTGTGCAGCCTGGAAGCCTTATCATTTGTTTCCAGTAGTTTAGCCAGTTATGAGTCTCCCCACCACTCTTTATCAAGTATACCTCCACAACCAAGGCCAGCATCTGTACTCTATGGGTGTAAGCATAAAGGTTTAGAAGGCAATTTGACAGGTGTGATCACATCATCCACTTAACAAAACAGTAACAGGTGCTTCCCCACTGGTTTCCACACCACAGGGATTTATCTGAGTTTACAGGACCAGATGTGAATTCCCTCCCAGGGAGCAGGCCTTAAATCTAATCAGAATGTTGCTGGTTGTACCCAAAACAGTTCACAAAGCTATTGCACCAGCCGGTACATCTCATGTGACATGTTGGTAGCATAGCAGGATGCAGGGTCCACAGCCAAGTAGGACTCTGGGTGATAATTCTCCCCCAGCAGCCGGCATAGCAAATTCCAGCCCTGTGAAAACTAGCCAGCAGGGAGGAAACACTTACAGATCAGTCCCAGCTTGATTGCTTCCTGTTCTGAACTAAAGCACGCAGTGCAGTTAACAGAAGGTTCTACCATCTACTTCTGGCGTGCAGTCAAGAGCTGCCTTTATCATTTTGGGGTCCTCTGGGAATCCCTGTTCAGCAATTCTTAGGGAAGTACCATGAAAGGAACAAACAAAAACCAACAAACAAACAAAGTGCCCCTCTTTGATTGATTTTGCTGCTTTATTTGGTCTGAAGGCTTTTTACAAGTCTATAAGACACTAAGAGGTCAACAGCATTAAACAGTGTCCAGGCTCTCCGAAGGCCACAGCACTCAGTTGGCCTCAGAAGCCAGCAGCTAAGGGGCTACTAACATAAACTATTAGCAAGTCCAACACAGTGTGAAAAGATTCTAAACCTTCTCAACTGTTTCCTGAAAAGAACAATGTGGGAGTTCTGAAGAGATGACCCAACTTTGGCAAAGGACTGGAGTTCAGTTTCCAGGAGCCATATCCGGCAATTTATAACCACCTGTAACTCTAGCTCCAAGAGATCCAAAAGTCTCCTCTGGCCTCCACAATCACCCACATGCATACAAGCACACACACACACACACACACACACACACGTTGTAGTGCCAGAGAAGTGTAGTGATCCCCACCCCACCCCACGCCCCCAAAACAGACAGGAGCCAACCCCACCCCCACCCCACCCCCCAAAATCAGACAGGAGCCAATCTGGTGTAACTCACAGCAAGGTCTCTATTCTATATGAGCCAGCTCAGACCCCTGCAATGTACCACCATCGTGCAAGATGGCTTTGGTGGGGGAGGGGGCATGGAGCCCTGAATATCTATCAGGTCAAGGCTTTATATCTATATCTATAAGGCGAGGGCAGCAAGGGGGGAGGGGAGTGTGCAAGCATCCAATTGGAACGCTATTGTGGCCTTTAACAATTGGCTGATGCTGGCAGTCATATCATAAACTTCCCAAAGCATAATTTCTGCTTCCCTCTGAATTGGTGGTCGTTGTAAGGGGTGGGCTTGTAACCTGGGGATGCAGATCTGTTGGGGTACTAACTTGAAGACACTGGTCTTGTTGAGGGTATAACATGGAGATGCTGGTCTTGTTGGAGATTAGCTTAGAGGCTGGAGCTAGGCTCAGGTTTTATTGGGGGTGCAACTTGGAAACTAATGCTAGGTACCAGCCTGTTAGTTTACCTGAGTTCAAACGTAGGTCAGGATTTCTACAATGAAGTCTGAACTTAAAAGATTTGGCCTCTCAACATAAAAAAGAGTAATATTGAGTACAGCGAAGTGTGTGGGAAGCAGCACTCTATCTAGCTCTCTCTAATCCCACGAGCTGCACCGCCCTTATCCCCAGGCATTCTCATAGGTCCACTGTGCATCTCTCCACCCCAGTGGCTTCAGGAGAGCTAGCTCAAGACCTCTGCTTGGCCCAGACCATGTCCAAGGTGGAGCAGGGCTGTGCTTGTGTCTTCTACCTGAGCTGGCTCCTTGGCTCTGACAGGCTTGGAGATGCAGCAGGTGTCACTGTTTGCTGCAGCCACACCTGGTTCCTGTGGGAGCCATGGGCCTGCCAGCACTGTTGTGGTAACTGCTCCCCTTGTCTCTGTTCAGCAGCACGTGGCTGCCGTGGGAGCAGCAGGCTAAGCAGACAACCTCCACTCACAGCATACTTTTTTTTTTTTACATGAGAGAAATGTGCACAGTTTACTCGCAGGGGATAATTGTCCACTCTTGGAACAAGCTTACTCTTTCTCCTCTATGTTGCCTTATCATCTAAGTCTTCTGGGAACTGTTTTTTGGGTTTGAAAGCCTTCTGGTTGGTAGCTCTGCATCTGGCTTGCTCTATACATCCGTGCAGCTTGACACAAATCTTGCCACATTCACTGTGGAGTGACCTGGTGTCCTGGTTTGCCTTCTGTTACTGTGATGAACACCATGACCAAAAACAATTTTGTGGGAGTAGCATTTATTTGGTTTACACATCCAAGTCATGATCCATCACTCAGAGAAAATAGGGCAGGAACTCAACTGGAAGCAAAGACAAGAATTATAGAGGAATACTGTTCCCAGGTTCATACTCAGCTAACTTTCTCCTGCCTCCCACCTTCCCTTTCTCCCTCTTGCTCCAGTCCCGCTCGCTCCTCAGCTACCTTTCTTATACAGCCCAAGACTACCTACCTAAGGATCACAGCAGGCTGGAACCTCCTAGACCAGTTATCAATCAAGAAAAATGCCCACAGACACACCCACTAAGAGCCGGTTCGAGGGAGGCAATATCTCAGCTGAGGTTTCCCTTTATCCAGATGTGTCAAGTGGACAGTGAAGATAGCCATCACACCTGGGCAGACTATCTCCCACCCCACCTCTTTAATTGCCCTTTAAAATAAAATCTTATATCTGGATTGCTTTACCACTTCACAAACCTTATTTACATGCCAGGCTAAGACACTTAGATCTGTAAGTGCCTGTCCTATCTCACAGATACCAGGTCTCACCATGAGACTCAACAATGCTGCTGAAGTTTCATACCATTCTTGAGGACTTTGCTAAGTTAACCTCTTCCTTAGCTTTCTGTGAACATAGTCTTACCAGCTGCGATAAACTGGGAATCAAACTATACCTCTCACATCCCCAGTTCCCTCAATGACAGTCTCTCTCTGTCTCTCTGTCTCTGTCTGTCTCTGTCTCTCTGTCTCTGTCTGTCTCTGTCTCTCTGTGTCTCTGTCTCTGTCTGTCTCTGTCTCTCTGTCTCTGTCTCTCTGTCTCTGTCTCTGTCTGTCTCTGTCTCTCTGTCTCTGTCTCTGTCTCTGTCTGTCTCTCTGTCTGTCTCTCTGTCTGTCTCTCTCTCTGTCTCTCTCTCTCTCTCTCTCTCATTATCTTGGGATATCTTCTACCAGTACCCGGCTTCTCTAATGGCCCATATGAGCCAGTCCACTGGGGCCTGATTCCTCTCAGGTTACCTCACCTACTTCATCCTTGGCCTTAAGGAAGAGAGAGTAGTTGGGTTATTCATCTTCTCTACTTGCTCATCATTCCGACCACTCCCATCAGCCCCCATGCCACAGTCTCTCACACCAGCCCATGAGAGGTTCTTTCTCTTCTTGTTTAAATATCATTCACAGCTCAAGCAGTTCAGAGGTTGAACACTCCCTGACTGTCATGTTTTCATACACTGACCCGTGATAAGGCCCCATCGTCATGCACAGTTATGAATGGAGAACACCATGTTAAGTAAAGGAACTCATATACAAAAGATAAGTAGCACGCAGTTTTCATAACTAAAGTTACCTTCGATCTGAGGGTAGACTGGTGATTACTAGCAGCTGGGAAGGAGGGAAGTTGAAACACAGGCACCACCAAAACACATTTAGATGAAAGCAGTGAATTCTGAAATTCAGCACCCCAGAGGTGACTAGTGTACAACAATGTGTCATACATTTCATGAAAATCTGGAAGGAAGGAAGTTGAAAAGTGCAAATATCAGAAGTACAAAGAAAGTGAAAATGCCATTTACTTAATTTGGGTATGTACATATTACAGGCATGCGCTGAGTTACTTACACTGTTCCCCATAAAATGTATAATTGCTACATAGCAGTCAAGCTTTTTAAAAATTAAAATAAATGAACCTTTAAGAAAATACACATAGCTGGAAAAATGTCTCAGCAGTTAAAACCACTTGCAGTGTCATTGTGCGAATCAGAGCTCCAATCCTGCCATCCATAGAACAAGCTGGGCATCCTGCAGATGCGTGTCATTCAACTCCAAGGGACCAAGACACCCTCCCTCTTCTTCTCCACACTTGCACAGAAGCACACACTTGCATATACACATTCACATACAGACATACACACACATAAATACAATTTTTAAATGTTTCAAAAGAAACCATCAATAAAAAAATCCTTCCCCCAATAAAACACTACATAGAGCAACTCCATTCCAGAACAAAATATGCATTCCTGGAATTCTTCTTACAACCGTGAAGAGTAAGAGAGCCTGAAATCATAAATGGCTTTTTAAATCTGTGAAAGCACAGGAAATAGCATTTCAGACACTGGATAGTACAGAACCTTGATTGCCGAGAAAAGAAAAACCATAATAAAGACCTTATCCTCCAAGGCTTCCCACCACGAGGTAATTTCCCATGAGTGTCGCAGGGAGATAGACTCCAAACACAGCCCAGCAATCTCATTCATCTGAGGAGACACAAAAGTACAGGAGGGTCAAGAAAATGGACTACTGAGAGGAGGGATCCGAGCAGAGAAAAGTTCCCGAAATTTTTGTAAGCATTCTCGTGAGTCTTTGACTAAATACCAAGTTATGTGTGCACAGGATGAAATCCCAGGAAACAAGGCAAGAATAACCTCTGAAAAGAGCAGCTACCACGCAGATGCAAAGAACTGTAAGACAAATGTTATGACTTGAATACCAAGTGCTGTCCCCAAAAGGCTCATTGCACTAAAAGCTGGTCCCCAGCTGGCAGCTCTGGTTTTGGAAATTCTGGAAACTTTAGGAGATGTGAGCTAGCTGGAAGAAGTATGTCACTGAGGTCATGTCATTGGGAAGTCTCTTGTCTTGGGTATAACCTCTGACATTCTCTTGCTGGCTTGATGTCCCTACCTCACTACTAACCTAGAATCAGTGGAGCTGAGGACGATGGGCAGAAAAATTCAGAAACTGAGTCGTTTCTCCCAGGTATTTGTTCACAGCGATAAGAAAGTCTGACTAACATACCAAGTTAGCCCAAGAGCCAGACATCATTCCTATGTCTATCCTCTGCATTGTAGAGATATTCTCAATATACCAGACAATCAAAGGAGATACAAGAATAGCCATATATTTAAGACAAGTGTAGGATGCTGCACACCTTTTAATCCCAGCACCCAGGAAGCAGAGGAAAGATCTATGAGTTAGCGTCTAGACAGAGTGAGACCCTGTCTAAAGTAAATGCCTTAGAAAGACAACTTAATGAACCAAAGCAAAAAGGCTCCTTCACGTCCTTCTGAGAATAGCCCTTGGAAAGACTGAATTGACCTGCAGCTACTAAATTAAAAACTGATGGAAAAAACCCTAAATACCTTTCAGATAAACAGCAAAAATGCAAGTGGTTGTTGCCACTTTTCCTTGTTTACCCACTAGGACTAGGTGCCTATTAGGAGTAGATGCCCTACTGCTGCAAATACCACATGCTTTGGCTATAGGACCAAGAAAAAAACCAAACTGGAACTGAGCTAGAAGTTTCCTCCAGGTAACCAGCTTCCATAGTGCTGCAAGGTGCTATATAGGCTGCTGGAGGTGAATTGCCATCAATAGTCTTACTTAGATGTGAACCCCAAATGCTACTAGCATGCCAGGTAAGGTGTACCCACTGGGGTAATAGTGGCATGGCTGCTATAGATGTGTCCAACCACTTCCTGATTGAATACAAGACCACTGATATTGAATATCAATCCACAAAGGTAAATTAGTATCTGGTGCTGCAAACCTGGCCAAAGGCCCATGGTTGAGCAAACATCAATCCTCACGGGGAAATTACTGCTGTATTGCTGAATGGATTCCATGTGCCCATTGCAGTAAATACTTCACATCTAAATACTTAGTACTTCTAAATACTTACATCTAAATATTTTCATTTGTGTACACAGGCCAGTGCTGCTTTCAGTTTTGGTCACTAAAGCTCCTTTTTGTAGTAGGTGGTAGTTATCAGTGTTGTGTCAAAGTTCTTAGTACAAATAATGATGGAATGTTCGGCCCTATATGGACCATCTGTACTGCCCACCCCAAGGCTCAGGGAACGCTACAGGAGGGACAGAATGAATGGAAGAGCCAGAGGATAAAAGGTCAATATATTTATCAGTTTATATCTTTGTGTTCTGGATTACCCCTAGATTTTAGAAAAGTCACTATTGATATTATAGAGAGTTAAAAATAGAAGACAGGAGAAGAGTGACAAAGGAGACCGATAAAATTTGTATAGGTATTTTTTGTAATTTTATGTGTGGGAGTGTTTTGCCTGGATACCTCATTCTCACAGAGGTCAGTAGAGGGCACAGGATCCCCTGATACTGGAGTTACAAATAATAGTGAGTCTCCACGTGGGTTCTGGGAACAGAACCCCAGGTCCTCTGAAAAAAGAAGCAGCAGGATAACTGGTCTCCAGACCAATAATGAAGGTTTTTAAGGAGCTGTTAATTATGGATACATCAGAATATTTGTCTTTGAGAAGCTAATAACGTGCTTTAGGAAACACCTATGTGATGATTTCAATACAACTGTGTTCACTTTTTTTTTCCTTGAAAAATAAAGTCCACTGGTTACAATGTAAACAGCTTCCCCAGTACCTTAAACCCTGGGTTAACTCCCTTATGTGGTTATACATATAGAATACCCTTTGCTATGGTTACTTTAATATGTTTTGTAAGATTTTTTTTTTAATTTTTATTTTTCCACAAAAAAGAAAGTGACTAATTTACATTCAGTGGTGCTGCTAGCAATGTAATATACTGCCTCATAGCACTGTGCTGCGGGCTTATAATTTCATAGCATTTGAAAACCTAACCATGTTATCCCTCCCCTCTCCTAAACTTCTAGTTATCTGTGATATTAATCACTGAGGGTGATCCCACAAATTATTCAAATTTTGATTTCTCCCCAGTCTAATTTCTGTACTATAATTTAAATAGTTTCTATTATTCTAGCTTTGAATGTATTGATCCTTTATTCTGTAAGTTTAAATTTGCTGTTAGAATCCTACAAGGACATTTTTATTTCCCTTATGGCATCTTTTTCATCTTTAGGGGAAAAAAAAAAAACCTGCACGGGTTTCTTCCAGTCCACCTGGCCGGCTCCCTGAGCAGACCTTGTGCGCAAACTCCGCAGCTAATTCCACAACACCCAGAGGAAGCTCCACTCCCAGGTACTTCTACATGCCCAGGATCCTAGGATCACAGGATCACAGGACTACAGGAGCTTGGTCACACCAGAATCTCAGGGTCCCAGAGGCAGCTTGACTCTCAGGAGCTCTGACACACCTATCATCTCAGGATCACAGGATCCTAGAATCACAGGATCACAGAGGCAGCTGGACTCTGAGGAGTTTTGACACAACCAGGATCAATGGAAGGACAGGCTCCAGTCAGATATAACGAGGGCAGGTAGCACTAAAGATAATCAGATGGCGGGAGGCAAGCATAAAAACATAAACAACAGAAACCAAGGTAACTTGGCATCATCAGAACCCAATTCTTCAACCATAGCAAGTCCTGGATACACCATAACACCAGAAAAACAAGATTCAGATCTAAAATCACTTCTCATGATGTTGATAGAGGACTTTAAGAAAAACGTAAATAACTCCCTTAAAGAAATACAGGAGAGCACAGGTAAACAGCTAGAAGCCCTTAAAGAAGAAACACAAAATCCCTTAAAGAATTACAGGAAAACACAATCAAACAGGTAAAGGAAAAGAACAAAGCCATCCAGGATCTAAAAATGGAAATAGAAACAATAAAGAAATCACAAAGTGAGACAACCCTAGAGCTAGAAAACCTAGGATAGAGATCAGGAGTCATAGATGCAAACATCACCAACAGAATACATGAGATCGAAGAGAGAATCTCAGGTGCAGAAGATACCATAGGAAACATTGACACAACAGTCAAAGAAAATGCAAAAAGCAAAAAGCTCCAACCCAAAAGATCCAGGAAATCCAGGACACAATGAGAAGACCTAACCTAAGGATAATAGGTATAGAAGAGAGTGAAGTTTCCCAACTTGAAGGGCCAGTAAATATCTTCAACAACATTATAGAAGTAAACTTCCCTAACCTAAAGAAAGAGATGCCCATGGACATACAAGAATTCTACAGAATTCCAAATAGACTGGACCAGAAAAGAAATTCCTCCTGGCACATAATAATCAAAACACCAAATGCACTAAACAAAGAAAGAATATTAAAAGGAAAAAAGGTCAAGTAACATATAAAAGCAGGCCTATCAGAATTACATCAGACTTCTTACTAGAGACAATGAAAGCTAAAACATCCTGGGCAGATATCATACAGACCCTAAGAGAACACAAATGCCAGCCAGGTGACTATACCCAGCAAAACTCTCAATTACCATAGACAGAGAAAGCAAGATATTCCATGACAAAACCAAATTTACACAATTATCTTTCCACAAATCCAGCCCTACAAAGGATAATAGATGGAAAACACTAACACAAGGAGGGAAACTACACCCTAGAAAAAGCAAGAAAGTAATCTTTCAACAAACCCACACAAACATAATTCCACCTCTAACAACAAAAATTACAGGAAGTAACAATCACTTTTCCTTAATATCTCTTAATATACAAATTAATATTACCAACATACTCTAATGGATTGAAATTCAAGAATATGAGGAATTAGAAATTTTTGGCTGTCACCCAGTGGTCTCTCTAATTTGGTAATTGGAGAAATATGTCCAATATTGTACAATCCTTCTACACTCTCTGCTTGTTTGTACGTGACAGTGTCTTGCTGTGTACCACATAGTGGTCTTGAAATCATGCTTCTCCTATCTCAGCCTCTCTATTAGTAGGATTGTTTATTTGATGTTTTTACACTAAAGTATGGTTTTCAGAACACCTTACATATTTCAAAAATTATTTATACAGCCAAAAGAAACATTAACAATTAATTTGGGATATGACTTGTAAGAGAACAACAAAGAGTGACACTGAGTGTTTTGCTTGATATTTATAATTATTGTATCAATTTTGAAGATAACCTTATAAGTCACTCTTTTTCTGAGATGAATGCTTTTCAAAATCATCACAGCCAATGAACTAGAATCTTACCCTCACTTAATGTCTGTGCCACCCTCCAAGAAGAATCATTGTTCATTGAAACAGTTGAATGACTTCATGGACAGACCATCTTAATACACACACCATTTCTTAAATGAATTTAACCTGTTCACTGTGGGCTGAAAATGATGACAATCATTCCAATCAAATAGCTTTGACCATAGCAGAAAATCTGTATCCAAATAATTGTGCCTACAATTCATTCCTTGGTGCAGCAGAAATGTCAACTCTTAGCTTAGCTACTATGGAGATAAAATCCTTTGGTGATGTGAGGGTCATTGAAGTACAACCTTATTACAATGAACTCCAATGTCTAAAATTGTTCTTATTTTGGGTTTGGACCACAGTAAGAGCCAAGATTTTAAGCTCTACTAAAAATAAAACAAACAAACAAATAAACAAAAAGATTTTATCTTTTTATGTTAATTTAATAACATGTCCATCATTTTTTATGATTGGTATAAAAATATATATTGCATTGCATATAATAAAAATAAAAATATTTTTTAAAAAAGTCAATATAACATGTACATATGTAAGTTAAATGCTTTTGTTAAGTGCCATTATTATATAGAAGTATATTACCATATAAATAAATTCTTCATAAACCAAAAATAAAAGTGAATAAATACACAGTTTGCACTGAGTGTTCAACATTGTGCCAAATCAGACTTGGGGGTTCTTTCTGTCCTGAGTATACTATAGTTCCAGCACTAATTTTTGAAGAAAAAAATTACACCTTTAAAAAACAAACAGAAATTTTTATTAGCTTTTACATGTTGGGCAAAATAAATCCAGAAACACATCTGTTCTGGGCTGTGTCACAGGCTATGCTACAGTGGCTGGAACCAGAAAGCAGCTTCCTGGGGTTGTGGACAGTGAAGTTTACTCTGAAGAGACAAGGAGGGAGATTCTGAGTCACAGAAACCGTCACCTTGACCTTGATGGTCACTCCCTTAGGCAGTCACTTTTAACTTTGTTAACATTTATTGACCTGCACACTTACTTACGATGTGTGCAGTTTATTACCTACATCGTGCAAATCAATAAATAAAATACATACTATGCCTATGTTAGAGATACATATGCCACTGAAAATGACAAAAGTATAGATTGCTTCTACTTCTATGCAAAGATAGACAAAAATACAGCTTCAGGGTGTCAGCTGCCACTATCCAGAGGGACTCTCTACCAGGGAACCTTCTGAGAATCAGATAGATGGTCTTTACTCTTCTTCCTGTTCTCCATTGCAAACTCCACAGCCTCATCCCCAACCCTGAGACCCTCAGTGCTTCTGAGTCCATGCAACCCACAGACCTCACCAACAAAGACCAGATATCACAATAGACCTAGAATCCCAATCATTCCAAACACAGATGCCTAGAGACCAGCACAAGAACACATTCTAGGAGTTTTATTCCTATATGGAACTCTGACTAATACAAATAGAAATACAGGAAGGAGAAGAAATCTAGGCCAAAAGTACAAAAAGAACTTTCAACAAAAACATAGAAGAAAAAGTTCCTAACCTAAATAAAGAAGAATCTATCAAGGTACAAGAAACATATAGAACATAAATAAACTGGACCAGAAAAGAAATTCTCCATGACACAAAGTAATCAAAAATTAAGCATGCCGCACAACAACAACAACAAAATTAAAGGCTGTAAAGGAAAAAGACCAGATAAGATATGAAAACAAACCCATTAGAGAAACACCAGATTCTCAATGGAGGCTCTAAATTCCATGAAGACCTGAACAGAAGTTATACAAATTCTAAGAGACCATGAAGCCAGCCCAGACAGCCCAGACTACTATACCCAGCAAAACTTTCAATCACAATTGTTGCAAGAAAAAAAAGTATTCCACAGTAAAACCAAATTTAGGCAATATCTATAAATCCACCTCTACAGAAGGCACTAAAAGGAAAACTTCCATCTGAAAAAGTTAACCACACCCAAGAAAACACAACCAATAAATGGCAACAAATCAGCTAATCAAAACAGGGTGGGGAATGCCACACCATAACAACAAAATAACAGGAATCAACAAATGCTGCTCATTGATAACTCTTGACATCAATGGTTTCAATTCTCCAATAACAAGACACAGACTAACTTGTTATATTAAAAGATAGGATCTTTCCTCTTGTAGCTTCACATCAAGAATAAACATGGACTCGGCGCTAAAGGATTGAAAAGATATTTCAAACAAATAGACCCAAAAAATAAACTGGTATTTTAATATCTGACAAAGGACTTCAAAATAAATTTAATCAGAAGAGATAGGGAAAGACACTGCATATTCATTAAAAGAAAAATTTCCCAGGAAGATAATTGCAATTCTAAGCAATTTTACACCAAATACACAGACACCCAAGTTTATGAAAGGAACACTACTGCAGCTTAAGTGACACATAGCCCCTCACACACTGTGCTGGATAGTCTCATGTCAATTTGAAACAAACTAAAAGTCATCTGAAAGGAGGGACGCTCAATTTAAAAAATGCCTCATAAGATCAGGCTGTAGGCAATGTATACAGAATTTTCTTAATTCATGATTTTGGGGGGAGGGCCCAGCCCATTGTGGGTGGTGCCATCACTGACTTTTGGTCCTGGGATCTTTATGAAATCAGGCTAAAAAGAAGGCTAAAAGAGGAAGGATTGTAGGAGCCAGAAGGGTTGAGAATACCAGAACACAGCCCACAGAATCAACTAAGCAGGGGCCACGGGCTCACAGAGGCTGAACAGCAGTCACTGACCCTGTGTGGGTCTGCTTCACGTTGTCTACATACACGCTGTGGTTGTTTACCTCAGGGGTGTTTGTGGAACGCCTAATAGTTGGAGTAGAAGTATCTCTGACTCTTTTGCCTGTTCATAGGACCCTTTTCCTCCTGCTAGGTTGCCTTGTCCAACCTTGATATGAGGTTTGTGCCTAGCCTTATTGAATCTTGTTCAGCTGTGTTTGGTTGATATCCCTGGAAGGCCTGCCCTTTTCTGAAGGGAAACAGAAAAACAATGTGGACTGGGGGAGATGGGAGGTGTTGGGGGTGGCTAGGAGGAGCAGAGAGAGGGAGACTGCAGTCAAGTTGAATTGTATGAGAGAAGAATGAAAAAATAAAACTTTTAAAATTAAAAAATAAATAAATGAATAAAAGAAAGCAGACTGTGCATGCCAGTAAGCAGCACCCCACCATGGCCTCTACATCAGCTCCTGCCTCCAGGTTCCTGCCCTATTTGAGCTCCTGTCCTGATTTCCTTTGATGATGAACTATATTGTTTAAGTGTAACCCAGTTTCAACCCTTTCCTCCTCAAGATGCTTTAGTCCTGTTGTTTCATTACAGCAAAAGAAACACTGACCAAGACACATGCTGAAGACATGTGACTCCAATATTCCACTCTGGCCAATAGACAGGTCAGAGAGAGAGAGACAGAGACAGAGACAGAGACAGACACAGACACAGACACAGACACAGACACAGACACAGACACAGATAGACATAGAAGAGAGAGAGAGAGAGAGAGAGAGAGAGAGAATGCTCAAACTAAACAACACTAAACCAAATGGATCTAGTAGATAGTCATAGAACATTTCACCCAAACATAAAATACTTTCACCCAAACATAAAAGAAAGTACATAAAAGTACGTTCTCTGATGATGATTATCTCAGCTCTGGTCTACAAGTGTAGCAGAGGGAATGCTGTAGTAGAGGGAGAGGAAGAACTGTAGAAGCCAGAGGGGTCAAGGATACCACAAGAAAGTGGACCACAGAATCAAATATCCAGGGCTCATAGGGGCTCACAGAGATTGAGTGACAATCAGTGAAGCCATGTGGGTCTCTGCTAGGTCCTCTGCAAATATGTTAGGGTTGTGCAGCTCAGCCTTCTTGTGGGACTCCTAACAGTGGGAGCAGGGGCTATCTCTGACTCTTTTGCCTGCTTTTGGGACTCTTCGACCTCTACTGGCTTGCCTCATCCAGCCTTAATATGAGGGGATACAGCTAGTCTTATTGTAACTTGATATTCCATATTTGGTTGATATTCCTGGAAGGCCTGCCCTTTTCTGATCAGGGAGCAAGGGGAAGTATGGGGTGGGGGACTGGGAAGAGAGGAGGGAGGAAAAACTGGTCAGGATATAATATATAAGAGAAGAATAAAGAAATAAGAAAAATAATACACATTTTAATCAGCAGATCATGAAACTTCCTACAAAATGGGCCACACACTCAGACCAAAGCAAGAGCTTTATATAACAGAAAAAGAAAATGAAAAAACACTAAAAAACAACTGACATTGAAGAAGGAAATTGAAGAAAATATCAGAAGACAGAAAGATCTCCCATGCTAATGGGAGGATCAACATAGTTATGTAGGATCAACATAGTTAAAATAACCATCCTATCAAAAGCAATCTATAGATTCAATGCAATCCCAATCAAAATTCCAACACAGTTGTTTACAGACCTTCATATGGAAACACAAAAAAAACAGGAAAACTCAAACAATCCTGAGTAATGAAAGAATTGCTGGAGGTATCATCACCAGTCTAAAATTGTACTACAGAGCTACAGGAATAAACAGTATTATAGTGGAAGAAAAATAGATGCACTGATCAATGGAATCAAACTGAAGACACAGAAGTCCACACACCTGTGAACACCTGACTTCTAAAAAGAAGCCAGAAACAGAAACTAGAAAAAAAAAGAGAGAGCATCTTTAACAAATGGTGCTGGTCAAACTGGATGTCTGCATGTAGAAGAATGTAGACAGATTCATACTTATCACCCTGCACAAATCTCAACTCCAAATGAATCAAACACCTCAACATAAAACCACACAGACTGAAGCTAATAGAAGAGAAAGTGGGGAATAGCCTTAAACTCATCAGCACAGGAAGACATTCTGAACAGAACACTGCCCACTAGCAGAATATCAGCAATTAACATGCATGATCTAATGAAACTGAAAGCCTTCTGCATGGCAGAGGACAGCATCATTCCGACAAAGCGGCAGCCTACAAAATGGGAAAATATTTTTACCAACTACATACCCAAGAGAGGGCTATTATCCAAAATATATAAAGAACTCAACAAACTAGATAACAAAAAAACAGCCCTGTTAAATTGGTGTACAGATATAAACAGAATTTTCAAAAGAGGAAACTCAATTGGCTGAAAAACAATAAATGTTCAACATCCTAAGTCATCAGAGTAGTGAGAATCAAAACTACTTTGAGATTTCATCTTACTGGAAGGTACTCTGCACACTACCAGAGAAGGGTGCACACCAACCCTGCTATGAACACCCCAATCTATAATAGTGACCAGGTTTCCTGGTGTGCTTGTGATATAGAGGCACAAGAGTCCTGGGAGTGGCCCCATCTACTGCAAGAATGAAGACCATTCTCAGCAATCAGACTGTCGACATTCCAGAAAATGTCGACATCACTCTGAAGGGGCGCACAGTCATTGTGAAGGGCCCCAGGGGAAACCTGTGGAGGGACTTCAATCACATCACTGTAGAGCTGAGTCTTCTTGGAAAGAAGAAGAAAAGGCTCCGGGTTGACAAATGGTGGGGTAACAGAAAGGAGCTGGCCACTGTCAGAACCATCTACAGTCATGTTCAGAACATGATCAAGGGTGTTACACTGGGCTTCCGTTACAAGACGAGGTCCATGTATGCTCACTTCCCCATCAACGTCATCATTCAGGAGAATGGGTCTTTAGTTGAAATCCAAAATTTCTTGGGTGAGAAATACATCCGCAGGGTTCGGATGAGGACAAGTGTTGCTTGTTCTGTCTCTCAAGCCCAGAAGGATGAGTTAATCCTTGAAGGAAATGATACTGAACTTGTTTCAAATTCAGCCGCTCTTATTCAGCAAGCCACAACAGTTAAAAACAAGGATATCAGGAAGTTTTTGGATGGCATCTATGTGTCTGAGAAGGGAACCGTGCAGCAGGCTGACGAGTGAGGCCTCAGTTTCCAGCTCCAGAAACAAGATCCCGATCATGAATGCAATGTGGGCTCTTTGAGGACAATAAAGGACTTATATATTGGGAAAAAAAGAGTCCTGGGAGGAACCAATCACTATCTGATCAGATTTAAGGCCCATGAGGTGAATCCCATGCCCAATACTGTTCAAGTGACCAGGAACCTGAAACTAAACAGGCCGTGAGCCTAGGGTCAAGCCAAACACACCTAGTCTGCTACAGGAGCATAGCAGTAAAATGACTCCTAGTAGCATGGTCTCTCTCTCAGCCAGCATCAGAGAAGCTTTCTTCTGCAGCAGATGGGAACAAATACAGAGACCATGACTGGACAATAGGCAGAGAGTAAGAGACCCTGGAACACTCATTCCCAAATGGGGTGTCTCCATCAAACCCTTCCCCTCAAGGCTCAGGGACCTCTGAAAAAGGAGACGTGGAAAGATTGTAGGAGCCAGAGGATCCAGGAGAAACTAAGGGAACAAGGTCTTCTAGACACAGCAGGGCCAAAGCACACATGAACTCACAGAGCTTGTGACAACACGCACAGGGCCTGCACAGAGGTGAGTCAGGTGTGAGCCAGGGGAGGTCCCAGTGCTGAGAGGGGAAGTGGACACAAGCCTCCATCCCAAACCTAAATCAATCTCTAATTGATAGGTGTTAGCAAAGGAAAAGGTAATTCTCTGTAAGAGAATCTTACTGGGTATACAAACCACACTCAAGGTCTGGCCCCATGCCCACAGGAGATGGTCAACACAAATGAACTCAGTGGTATCTTTGGAGACTTTTTCCCCCATTATAATGCTTAATCTGGACACACACACACACACACACACACACACACGCGCACACGCACACGCACAAACACACACACACACACACACACACACACACCTTGCAGATCTTTTGGTTATATATTATAGTTTCTGATTTTGTGTTTTAGGGGATTTCTGTGTGGATGAATGTGTGAGTCTCTGTATGTGTATGAATTTCCTCCTCTCTTTCTTTGACTCTTTTTTTCCTTTGTTTTGTTCTATCCTGGTTTGTTTTATTTTATTTTATTATTTGCTTGTTTGTTTTAGATGCTTGTTTGTTTTCTAGTGAAAGAGAAGGTATATGGACTTGGGTGGGTGGGGAAGTGGGAGTGTCTGGGAGGAGTTCAGGAAGAGGAAACTGTGATCAGAATGAATTGTATGAAAAAAAATCACAGCTGCCTTGATCTTTACTGTATTCCACTTCTTAGTTTCTGAGACAGAACACATAGTTAGGTGAAATCACATTTGTAAAGTCCTTAACCTACTAGCCCTAGAGTTGTATGGACTGCTCGTATGGTGGAGCTAGATTTTGTTTTAGTAACTCTAAAAAGGAAATCCAATCCTGTGTATAAGATTCCTATGCTTTAAAAAAAAATTCTTTAAAACATTCCTATTGCTATAATATTAAAATAAAAATAAAAATAAAAATAAATAAAATCCAGGGTCTAAAGAGATGGCTCAGCACTTTAGAGCCCTTGCTGTTCTTACAGAGAACCCAGGTTCTTTCCTAGTAACCCACATAGTGACTTACAACCTAAAATTCTTTTTCCCAAATTCTGGCATAGTGGCTCACACCTTTAATCCCAGCACCCTAAGGTAGACAGAGGCAAGCAGACTCTATGAGTTCAAGTCCAGCCTGCTCTCCAGAGTGAGTTCCAGGACAACCAAGGCTTGTCTTGAAAACTTAAGATGACAACAACAATGTCCCTTGCTCACAGAGGCTGTGGGTCATTTTGACATGACCTGCCCTTCCCCACCCTGGTCCCCTTTACTTAACCTTCACAATCTGGTGGAGATGGACATGTGAACATGGAACTTACAAATATGTTTTGGGGGCTTTGTGTACCAATAATCCATTTCTTTTTCATTCTGACTGATGTTCTGGTTTATGAGTGCGCTGCAATATGCCTGTTCACTTCCATGATAGAAAGTTGGGTTGTTTCCAGCTTAAAATTATTAAAAATAGACCCCTGTAAATATTTGTGCACAAATGTTCTGTGGACATATTTTTCACTTTTCTTGCAACACTCATTCAGAAAAGAAAAATATTTACAGTCACTGGAGTTATAAGACAGCCTCCAAATTCTCCTATCCTAACTCTTTGAGGGAGAATAGTTACCTTAGACAACACTGAAAACTGAGTCCTCAGGAGATAGCCTGTGGAAATGGCAAGAGAGGGAAATTAATACAATTAGATGCTTCTCCTAGAAACAACATTCTTGCAGTTTTCTTTGTTGTGTGACAGTATAAATACACATTTTAAAGACCGCTTTGAAAAGCAATCATATCCCATGTACGTATATACAGAAATGCATGAATTATTGTATATTCATGCCGTGCTGTATTCAACACACAGCTCAGTCACTCATAGAACAATCTATGATGACAGTTTTTAAAATTACTGCAAAATGCTCCAAACACCCCAGGTACCAGCTGGGCTCGTAGCTTCGTTCCCAGCTAATGTGCTAGCAATCCATCTCCATAATCCTTTCCAGACCCCGTTTCCTAGGATCATTTGTGACATATTTTATTTTGAGTCAAGTTCCCCAGGAAACAGACTCTGAGACAGAGATTACTATTTGACGAGACTGGATGAACATTTCTGTAATAGGAACTTCTACTGACCCTGTGTGGTGTACGATATTTCTAAAGAGTCAGCCTTTGTACTTCGCACCTAAAGGAGGCACTGGATAGGAGTTGTCTCAAGGAAGGAGGCCACCAGGAGCACAGCAGCATTCCTCTGCTGGGGCAATTGCCAGAGAGGGTGAGGGGTGTGACCAGAGCCGCACAGCATCCACGGCATGAGAACTAGAGTCCAGTTAAGTAGCCATGCGTGCACAAGAGCATGGCCCCTGATGGAAAGGCCTAAGCGAGAGGCAGAGTTACAGCCTAACATTTAGGTGAAACAAGACTTAATGATTCCAAACCTAGGCACTTCAAAGTAAGTCGTTTAAGGTGAGAGGCTCCTGGCCTGACTAGTGGCACAACCCTGTAGTCATAGCTACTTGGGGGCCTGAGACAGGAGGATCAAATGTTCTAAGTTGGCCTGGGACCCAAACTGACTTCATGGCCAACCTGATAACTTAGTGAAACCCTATCCCAAAATGAAAAGGGAGGGAGCGGGGAGAGAGGTGGGGGGCAGAGAGGGAAGAAGGGAAGAGAGGGGGAAGGGAAACAGAGGGGGAGGGAGCATAGCTCAGTGATGGAATGCTCGCTTAGTGTGCATGAGGTTTCCTAGGCGCACTGTCCAATAATGAAAACCAAGGAAGAAGAGGACAGAGGGAGGGAGGAGGGGAAGGGGAAGGGAGAAGGAGACAGAGGAGGAATCAAAGTATCTGAGAAGTGGCCACCAGTGAGGTGGGAAGAACACTAGGAATGCGGGCCCAGGAAGCCAAATGACAAGAGCATTTCCCAGAAGAATGAAATAATCAATGGTATCCGACCCACCAGGCTGGTCCAGGGAGCTGAGGGCCGTCATATGGAGCTGTGTGCATGTCACTGGAAATCTATGTTTTTAAGATTTATTAATTTACTTTATGTATATAGGTGCATGAGCTGCATGCCAGAAGAGGGCGTCAGATCCCATTACGGATGGTAAAGAGTCACTATGTGGGTGCTGGGGATTGACCTCAGGACCTCCAGAAGGACAGTGGGTGCTTTTAGCAGCTGACCATCTCTCCATTCCAGTCACTGGCAGTCCCGACAAAAGGAGTTTGGGTAGAGGAACATGGCAGAAAGATGTGACTGGGACAGGTTTACAGAGGATGGGAAAGGAATGAGGAGCACTGAAAACAAACAAAATGGTTGAAGGTCTTGCATCAAGGAAAGCAGGATGAGTATGCAGTGGAAGGGAGTCAGGATTGAGCGATTTTGCAAACCGATAAAAGGGATGCTTGTGTGTGACAAAAAATGATCTGTCATAAGAAACAAAGTGATAGGGTCAAGAAGGGCGTGGCGCTGGCTGGGGTGGTGACATCTTGTGTAGTTGGTGTGAGATCACACACATGGCAGTCCTGACAACCAGAGTAACAGGAAGTGGGGCCAAGTGTGTGAAAGATGCTGGGAACACTGGGGACATTCTTTTGATTGTTTTAGTTTTCTGTGACAGGAATCACAGGAATGAAAACAGAGGGGAGGTTTTGATGACAGATGGGAGGGTTTTAAGCAATCCTGGAGAATGAGGAACCAAGCAGAAAGGAGATGAAGTATGATATGTGGGCAGCATTGGAGATGTATGTGTGTGTGTGTATATATGTGTGTGTGCATACATGTATGTGTATGTGTGTGTCTGTGTGTGTGCCTCTGTGTCTATGTGTGTGTCTCAACCTCTGTGTGTGTGTGTATTCACATGCCTCTGTGTGTGTATCTGTGTGTATGTGAGTCTCTCTGTGTCTGTGTGTGTCTCCCTGCCTATCTCTCTGTGTGTATGTATCTCTGTGTCTTTGTGTGAATCTCTCTGGGTCTGTATAAGTCTTTCTGTGTGTCTGTGTGTCTCTGTGTGCATTCACATGCCTGTGTGTGTGTTGCTGTGTCTGTGTGTGTCTTCATGTGTGCCTGTCTTTTCCTGTCTATGTATGCATTCACCTGCCTGTGTGTATGTATTCACCTACCTGTGTGTGTGCATGTGTGTGCATGTGTATGTATCTCTGTGCGTGTTTCTGTGTGTCTCTGTCCATCTGTCTGTATGCATTCACATGCCTGTGTGTGTGTGTAGTCTACAGTGGGCATGATGGGAGCAAGCACAGTCTTCACTGGTTATACATATATAAAATGGGGAAGGATGAGCACCTCACTCACTGAGCTGTTGGGAGGTTATGAGAATTAAACACTTTATATGTGGCATATGCTTGGCACATGGTATCACTTCATGATCCTTCATTGGTTTTATCTTGAAGGATATGCTATTATATATCATATAGCACATAGGATATAGGATATAGGATATCTTTTTGCTGTTACTTGTCTGTTTGTTGAGACAGGGTCTCACTGTGTAGTTCTGGCTTGTTCTGAACTCATTCTGTAGACCAGGCTGGCTTTTAACTCTCAGAGATCTGCCTGCCTCTGACTCCTGAGAGCTAGGATTAAAGGCATGGTGTGGTAACACCCAGCTTTTTCATTATGTATATTTGTCTACATCTATATGGGCTCACAGAACTTCAAAAATTTAAACATCCTCTGGTCCACACCCTTAACTAGCAATCTGAATTCCATCCACAGACCCACTGGTCTGTCCTCCTTAGCATCAGAGTAAATGAGCATCCCAGGGTCCTCCATTACATCTTTGGACATCTTGATCTGGCTTCTACAAAAACCTACTCATTTGGTGCACACTAAAGAAATCATTCCTTTCTTTGCCTCTCTATTATAATAGTCGTTTTTATAGCTGGCTGCAGATCAGATGAGACCCTGTGCTACCACTCTGGACCTTTGCAATGTACTCTCTAACCCTTTCTTCCTCATTACATTCCTTACAGAGTCAGAACAACAAAAGGTTTTCCAACCTCTCTCGTCTAGAGCCATATTCATGTCCATCAGAGAGAGTATAGTTAGCTGCTCTCTAGTCTACAGATACTTGTCTCTAGTATACTCTCTGGAACTGTGTAAGACTTGGCAATTGTTCCATGAAAAGTCTTGTAAAGATGATTGTGGGAAGCTGTAGGTAAAATTAAATCATGTTCTCATATGTACATATGCTAAGATACTAAGGATTCCTGAAAAGGAGCTCCAGCTCATTTCTGATCCCACTGATGGATAAATGTATTTTATCCCCCTTACCCATTTCTTGGGACTAGCAGTTCATGGAGACATTTCTTGGATATTCTGGTCCAAACGAGTGTGTCTTATATTTAGCACATGGCAGGTAAAATGTTGACTTAGATGACATTTATTACAAAGTTACACAGAGTGTAATCTTTAACTGGGTTTAAAGTCCACTCCTAATGCTTATAGACCATATGAACAACTACAACATCAAATCCATTAACAAATAGAAGCAAAGGCAATTTAAATAGGCCACATTAAGTTAATATGGCATATAATGTGTGTTTTTATTCATAATCATAAACTTAACTCTGCAACCCACTAGGACTCAAAAGGGAATAAAGGAAAAATGGAACCTGAAGATTTCAGCCAGGGTGTCAAGGTGAACCTAAAGCCATACAGGTCATAGAACTAGGGGAAAAAGAAATAATACTGTTCTGCTAAAGGAACCTAGCAATAAAATGACTCCTAACAACACTGCTGTGCCCGTAGGTTAGTATCTCTCTCAGCCAGCATCAAAGAAGCTTTCTCCTGCAGTCAATGGGAACAAATACAGAGACCCACAATTAGACAGTGTGCAGAGATCTTGGCACACTTAGTCCTAAGTGGTCTTCATCAAAACCCTCCCCTCAGGGCAACTTGAAATGTTTCTGTTGTTTTTCAAACTTGGTCTGCAAAGAGCTAAAAGATGGTCCAAGGCCTCACCACCATCTACAGTGCCAAAGAGCCTAGTGAATTTGTCCAGGACTGGTCGTGTAGTGGGTTGGTCTGGTGCTACTATAAATTCAAATACTAGATTCTGTACCCCGAGATCTGATTGCTCCAAGACAAGAGTATCCTCACATATACCAGCATTTGTTGTATAAAACCTTGCTCCCCACATTAACTCTGATTGGTTAATAAAAATGCCTATAGGATGCACTGAGCAGAAAAGAGGTAGGCAGGGCTTCCCTTCCAGACTTGGGGTCTGAGGCAGAGACCACAAGGGGGGGTGGGAGAAGGAAGAAGGTGCTGTGGTGTGGGTGGGTCATGAGCACATGGCCATGAGGGTCAGCCTTTGGCAGTAGGAGTGGCCTGGGCAGAAAATGGCAAGTGATATCTTGGGGTTATTGACAGGAAAGTAGACAAAATAGAGTTGATACCTGCTCCACTCTAGTGCTTTAAATATAAGGGGTTTCTGTCTTCTATTATGGAACTAAATGATTGAAGGTGAATTAGAAACCCTCAAATAATGTTTACAGCACGGAATGGCGTGATCTTCAAAGCTTGAGATGTTTTCTTTAAGCAAAATTACCAATGCAAAGTGAATTGCTAGGAGTCTGACATCTCTGCCCTCTCTTGGACCTTCTGACGTTGTGTGTTATGAACTTGCATTTGGATTGCCAATAATCTTGTTTTACTGACCTTTTGGTTGTGAGCCTTGCCTCTTCTTCAGTCCATTTTTTGTTTATTTAAAAAGAACTTATTTAACCAAAGATTTGATTTTTTTAGATGGGTCCAGCAATCTTGTGGTTTGACCCTTAAGATTAATCATTGCACTGATGCACTCTTCCTGTCTGCAGGTCCTCTTTCTGTTAGGGAGCCCTTGGTCCTCTCCTCCCCCCGTTTCTCTCGGGAGGAACAACTGTGTAGGACCCCTCTGCTAAAGAAACAGGAGTGGGCGTGCCAGCATAGAGTTCAAGTTAAAAAAACAAAACAAAAAAAAAAAAAAAACAAAAAAACCTTGTCTTAAGAGCAGCTGAACTGTTGAGGAATAAGTTTCTAAGGCTTGGGTGAGAACAATGGGGGCCAAGATGTTGAAAGTTGTAGAACCACAGTGACGTGGTCTGCAGGCCCATGTGGGTGCTCTGTAGCTGTTAAAAAGAAAAAAATGAACAGTGCTAATCTAGCTGGGGAGGAAAGTGCCTTAAGGGTTCTCAGTGAGGGGTAATACCCCTTCAACTGGATTTCTTGACCTGTAACATTCCAAACCCTGGTGTTCCACTGAAGCCATGCCTGGAAAGATCCTTATTTCTTGACAGGAAGGGGGAAAGAGGCAACATGAGCACAGCCATCAGATGGGATCAAGAACTTAGAACCTGGCTCCTCCCCACCAAGGACCCCTCCTAACTCCCTTCCGCTCAGTGATGTTCAGCTCTTCTTGCTTTTTTTCTGTCTCTGCTTTGTTTTTCTTTACACCGACAAATATTTACCACCACCCTGATTCTCCTTCAGGAGTTTTAAGACCGCCCTCTTGGCACCTTCATCTTAGGAACAGACAACACACTGCCAGCAGTACAGACAGAAATGATTGCAGTATGTGGCTGTTTATTTAGTTTCCCAGGGCTTGCATGGTCACCTTTAGTCACCTATGTTTCACTTTCCTTTGTAATCCTAGTGGACAGAATGCTCTCCCGGCTGGCCTCCATTTTGCAGGTCTTACCTACAGTTTTGCAGAGATTGGTACTCAGGAGTATTTTTTTGATTCTGAAGAAAAAGATTTGTATATGATGGTAACTTACCCATCTATAGATGCCAAGCATTTTCTGTGAGAGCTGTGTCTAGCTGTACAGCAACAAATCCACTGGGAAAGTGTATGTGTTAAAAAATAAATAAATAAAAAGGGTATCTTACAAAAGTGATGCTCCCCCAGCTCAGAACAGTAAACACCACAACTGAAAGATACACGTGCTGTGCTCAATCACAAAATGGACTCTCACCCCCAATACACAGGCACACAGTGCAAATCCAACACATACACAGACTCTCTACTGTCGCATTGTGCTGATTTGAAGAATGTCTCCCATACATCTGAACACCTGTTTGCCAGTTGGTGGCAATGTCTAGGGAAGTCTAGGAAGTACTGCCTTGCTGGGGGGAGGGGGGGAGAAGGATTTGCGGTTTCAAAACCTTGATGTCATTCCCAGTGTCCTCTTCCTCTGCCTACCTCCCTCCTCCCACCCCCACCCCCTCTCTCCCTCCCTCCCTCTCACTCACATGCTCTCGCTCTCTCCTCCCTTTCGCTCTCTCTCTTGCTTTCTCTCTCTCCCTCTGGCTCACTCACTTGCTCTCTCTCCTGCTCTCTTTCTCTTGCTCGCTCGCTCTCTGCTCCCCCTTTCGAGTTTGTGCCCCACCATAGCTGTCCCCTGGCTCTACCCCGCCATTTTCAATTCTACCCTCCCTAACACTCTGTAACTGTAATCCAAAACAAACTCTTCTCACATTGTCTTGCTCATGGTGTTTCATCACAAGAACAAAAAAATAACTAACATTTGCCTCCACCTCTGCCAGCCCAGGGCAGAAGTGTCTTTGTTTCCTTTATAGACCATTCGCTGCTGCCATGACACTTATGATAAAGGACAAGTGTCCTCCACGGATCCCTGTGGAAAGGGTTTGGCCCCTTTGCTGGCACTGTTGGAAGGTGATGGAATCTTTGAGAGGTGAAGCTTAGTGGATGTGTTGTCAGCCACTGGGACGTGCCCTAGAAGGAGGCAGAGGGACTCAATCCCCCTTCTCTCGTCCTTTCCCTTCCTGGCCTTGAGATGAGTGGGTTTTCTCTGCCACCTGCTCCCACCATGAACTGACAAGGCCAACCAATCACGGACTGGAGCTCTCAGACAATGAGCCACAATAAACCTATCCTCTTTTTAAGTTGACTGTCTTAGGCATTTTGTTATAAGGACAAATGGCTCACTAGTACACCAGCACAGTGACAACGGCACCAAAAATCAGAAAAACTTTTCCTTCTAGATGACTAAAGCATGAGCCACAGGTTGGATTTAATTATGTAGCTAAAACCTAACACAGATTGAGTTTGTTAGGCAATAAATTTATCAGCAATGCTAGGCATAACAGCACATGCCTTTAATCCCAGAACTCAAGAGGAAGAGGCAGAGGTAGAGGTAAATGGATCTCTGAGTTCAAGGCCAGCCTGGTCTCCACACTGAGTTCCAAGACAAGCCAAGGCTATACAGTGAGACTTTGCTTTAAAAAAAAAAAAAAAAAAAAAGGAAAACTTATCAACAAATACTACATACTACATCAACTTATCAACTGCACACTACAATGCAGGAGGTACATTCAAAGCTCTGGAGACACATTGGTGAGCAAAGAAAAATGCCCTTTTGTACTCTAGAGGAAGTTATATTCTAGTATGGAGAGATCTGGTCAACTAGCAAACAAAGGCAAAAACAAGTCTGTAGTTATATAAAGTGTGGGATGTGACTGAGACATTATAGAGACAGTACTCAGCAGGGTCAAAATTATCCAGGGTTCTCTAAAGGAACAGAACTGATCAGATGGATGAATGTGTGTGTGTGTGTGTGTGTGTGTGTGTGTGTGTGTGTGTGTGAAGGGGTTATTGGATTTGCTTACAACAATCAGCCCAGGTCACCCAACAATAGCTATTGCATAATAAGGCAACTGAGAGCCCGTAGTTGTTCAGGGCATGAGGCTAGTATCTCAGCAGTTCCAATCAGATGGAGGCTTGGATCCTGGTGAGATGTTGGTCATCAGTCTACATTGGAATCCCTAAGAAGTTTGTTCTAATACCTGTGAAGGAATTCCTCAGCAACAGATAGATATACTCACCATCGTGAGTGAGGACAGGCAGGCAAAAAGCAACGTTTCCTTCTGTCTTTTTATTAGAAGGTGGCAGCCTAGAATGAGGTTGACTCTTCCTTTTTCGATAATCTGATCAGGAAAATCCCTCGTGAGAGCGCCCAGCAGCTTGTGTTTTGATTTCCAGTGCAGTCAGGTTGATGACCAAGATTAGCCATCCCCAAAGGCGGCATTGAAGTTTCGAGACACAGGACTATGCTGAAATTAGATGAAGGTCATTTCAGTGAGAACATCACAAGTCTAAGAGATAAACCGAGGCTCAGCTGAGCACTGTGAGACAAAAGTGGAGAGTCCAGAGAGTGCGCTCAGCTAGACCAGGAAACACCTGTTGGTCACAGACCTGACTTGGTCTGTTTGGCCTCCATATTACAGGTTCCACATCCTCAGATTCAACCTACTTGGGGCATGCACAGAGTGCTTCCTTGTCATTCCTTAAATAATTCAGTAAAACAAATGTTTATGTGGTGTTTACATTTTGTGTTGGGTATTTCAAGCAATGTAAAACTGATTTAAAGTATATAGACAGATATGTGTGGACTATATGCAAACAGTTCATCACTTCATAAAAGAAACTTGGCCATCTGAGGTTCTGTGTATAGACATCATCAGAGATAGTGAGATAGTGAGATACAACTGTGTGTGTGCTGAGGGAGAGAAGATCAACACGGGGATTTTACTTGTGTGACTGTTCGGTTTGGGTACTAAGGATTGCGCCTGGGCATTACACACACACACTCAGGAAGTATCCTCCCTCTGAGACCTTCTTGCTGTTTTTGTTTTGAGATGGGGTTTCACTTACCTGCCCAGGCTGGCCTTAAACTTGCTCTGTAGTTCAAACAGGCCTTGGATGTATAATCCTCCTGCTTCAGCCTCCTGAGTAACTAAGATTATGGGCCATCACTATCAGGACTCTTGTTTAAACAATTTTTTTAAATTTTTAATTGATACATCATAATACATATTGATGGGATGTGATACCTTGAGATTTACATATTCACATGAACATACACATATACATATATGCATGCACACAGTGTGTAAAGGTCAGATCAGAGTAATTATCATATTCAACATGACTAACATTTACTGTTTCTTGTGGTGAGAACACACAAACACTTCTCTGATTATTTTGAAGTTTACAGTTATTAACCATGACCACCCTATGGTGCTATAAGCCCTGAAATTCTCTCCTCCTGTCTTAGTATAACTTTGTGCCAGTTACCCAAGCTCCTCATCACCCCACACCCTTCTTTGTCCTTCTAAGCATCTGTACTTCTGGAAATATAACTCTTTTTTAACATTTATTGGTTTGTTTGTTTGTTTTTTTGAGAATTTCACATCATTCACCCCAATCCCACTCATCTCCCCATTCCTCTATATCCACCCTCTATGCTTGCAACCTCCCCCTTAAAGGAAAACACAAAATTAAAAATCAAAACAAAACAAAACAACAACAACAACAACAAAATCTTGCCATGGAAGCTAGTGTGTCACCCAGTACACCCTTTTACCCAAATAGCTTTACTTTGGAATGTTCGTTGCAGTGAGTCACTGGTCTGGTTTGAAGCCTTTGGCTCCTGCTACACTATCAACTCTGGACTAGGACTCCTCTTGGATACCCTGTTGTTGCCCTGTGTCGTGACGATCCCACAGGACTGGTCCCTTCATGTCCCAGCACTTCGTAGATGGGGTAGATGTTGGGATGGGCCAACTCAGGGCTCTGGATCTGGCCTGAGGAGTAGCTGAATTGATCAGCCTGATAGTTCCCTGCACCCACGCCACCAAAGCCAACTCCTGATTTACCCAGGCGAGGGGCAGGGAGAGTTCTCCTGTCTGAGGCAGCCTACAAGGGCCCGGGTGAATTCTCCCACACTCATACAACCAGACCTAGCTCTATCTCTCTGCCCCGGCAAAAGGTGTGGCCAGCTCTCCCACCTGCTAGTGAAGGGCGGCTGTCCAGCCACCAAACCAGCTCACCCTCACTGATGCCCTCAGGGCAGCTCACCACCCTACCACCCACCACTGCCAGCACCACTACTACCAGGCCAGCTCTCCCACACTGCCCAGGCAATGGGAGTGGTGGGTGAGGGGCAGAGCCAGCCCTGTTCATCCCTAAGACATCAACATGGCCCCGGGTGGCAGCTCAGACCAAGAATGTCTGCATGGAGTTTGGCGACCGGCTTCAGACATCAATGCAGACAGACCCCTCTGCTTCAGGGCCATGGCCCTGCTCCTAACCCCTAAGCCATCTCTTCAGACCCACAGGCTGCTGGTTCTACTGTTCTATTTCCACATCTTAAGGGGCATCCACATTGCTTTCTGTTATGACTGTACTAATTTACAATGCTACCCACACTGTCCTCAGAATTCCCTTTTCTCTACCTCTTCACTAGCGTCTATTACCACCCTTTCAATGAAAGCCATTTAATCTGGGTTAAGATGAAGTCTGGCTGAAAACCTCTAGAGAGTTTTAAACAAGGGCTGACAAAGTGTTCTCTGGTCGTGTGAAGGGTGGAGGTCCGAGACCTCCGGGACATTCTGTTGGAGCAATGTTGGTGTGTTGCAGCAGATGGTAGAGATTGAAGAAAATATCAGCTCTGAGAATGTCTGTAAGTAGACCCAGGGCAGTTACTACGGAGCTCGGTGTGGAGATGTGTGTGAGGGAAGATATCAAATAGGACAAGTGTTATCAATTTGCTATAGCAAGATAAGCGGGGTGGAAGGAACTATCTGGAAGAGATTGACCATCAATAGCTCTGTTTGGTCATGTTAGGATTGAACTCTGTCCACTGTCAAATGGAGCAGGAAGATATATATTAAGTCTGGAGTCACAGCTCCAAGTTGGAGAGGGAGAACGGCCAGGGTGTAGAAGGTTCCCAAGGCCAGGGTGAAGAAGGCTCCCAGGGCCAGGGTGTAGAAGGTTCCCAAGGCCAGGGTGTAGAAGGCTCCCAGGGCCAGGGTGTAGAAGGCTCCCAAGGCCACGTGTATGTGCCTTACTCTGCTTCATAGCTCTCTAGACACCTTTATCTAAGCCCGCGTTCGCCTCTCAGAAGGGTTGGTGTCCACTGACAAGAATTATAAACAGGCAGAACAGAATGGTGAGCACAAGAAGGAATAACAAGGAATAACACAGATGCATGTGTAAGGTCTCGGCCTCTGAGTCTAGAATTCCAGATTTGATTGATGGCGAACCATGTATCACAGAGAGGTGAGAGACCCAGGGATGTCACATACACAGTGCAGCCAGAGTCTGGGGTCAAGTAGACACACACACACGGTGTGAAATGACTCTAAGTTTATTTAAACTTAAATATATTTCAATGTTCTGATCCTTTATCATGCATGTAACTTAGGAGTTCTCACCCATTAATCTACACGACTTGTGAGAGTTCCGGCACAATGTGGAAGAGACAGGGAGGGAAGTTATAAAAGCTGTGATGCTTTGGGAACTGGTCAGCAGTTCTCTGTCTAAAGGGCTCTCTGAGTCAGGCTTACCAAGCCCCATCTATGTCCTCACAGCAAATGAGGCACCACTGCGTTCCCACAAAGCACCACTAGAGGGCTGCAGAGACTAGCACTGAGCCAGTCGGAGGCCCTGGGAAACCAGGAGTAGCCCTTGCCCAGGCCTCCCATCCTGCCATTATTAGCTGAGGAAACTGGAGTTTTCAGAGATTGCATGGTGTTCCCCAGGCCACCCAGCTACTAAGTGTCAACAACACAATTCCGCTAGAGCTTTCACTCGGGGTTCCCCAATATCATCTCATGGAAAGTAGGTGGACTTGGGAGCCAAGAGCCCCATTTGCTGTACCTCATCTTGCGTACTAGTCAAGTTTCCTCATTTCTCTAACCCTCGCTGCCTCGTGAGAAATGAATGCTTCATCTGTGCCAGTATTGTTTCTGTTGCTAGGTAGCATGACTGAAGGGCCCTGTGGTCATCCACCAAACGCCTAGGCCTTCACTTCCTTCTGAGGTTTCTCTCTGGGGTAGCTCAACTTCATGAAATAATTCTCAGGAATGAATCCCAAGAGTCCTGTCTAGACATGCCTTTCCATACATGACAGGAGGTACATATCATATTTAAGAAGCCAACACAAATAAAACCTCTTTAATCCAACAAGGAGTCAATAGTAAGACTGGCGTTCTTGCCTATGCCCAGTATTCCTTTTCATCCACTACTATTCGGTGCATGTCCACTGCACCAAATAAAGACAGAGGGTTCTGGGCCATGGGAGGCATCGTGATAACCAACACTCCCTGCCCGGGGTTGCCCAAGTCCGACTTTCCTTCTCATACTCATTTCCCTTCCCTATAGTTCTGGGTCAGGCATCCTTAGCCTAATCTTAGAACTGAGAAAGGTGAGGCTCTAGAGAAGTTAAATGATTTGTCTAAGACCTTTCAGAAAGCAGCAGCCCCAGAGTTCAAGGCCAGGTTTAGCCTTGCTGATCTTCTTTGCCTAAGGTGCTCACCACATCAAAGTGAGAACCAGGAAGTATTATATGCTGGAAGAAAGGCTACCCTGACATCACGTAAACAACTGGGGCAATCCAGAGGCTGGGCGCAGGAGCTGGGGGGGGGGGGGGGCATCCTGGAGCATGCTCTCACCGGCCTGGGGGTGGGTGGGGCCTGGGAGTGGATGGGGCTGACTCATTCATCAGCAGTGAATCTGATATATCAAAACATGGTGTATTTGGTTTGTGAGAGCCTCTCCCCACCCCACCTAAGCGTCGAGTTCTAAAAACCAACTCCTCCTGAAAAGGAAGCAAGGTCAAAAGCTAAAGTGTTGGAAGCCAAAGTCAGAACAGCAGTGCGCCTCACCAACAGCAACGTCTGGAAATTAGCTTCACGTTGAGTTCTATTTTTAAAACCCTGACCAAAGTGACTCCACAAGGTAAACAAGGTGAAAGGTCCCAGGAATTTCCTAAAGCCTTTAACACAGCCAGAGGCTGACCTGACCTAATTGGCAGGAATAAAGGAGACCAGGGAATCCCAGCTCCCACTGCCCCCCCCCCCCCAGGCTGGCCAACCGCCACCTAAGGATACTAGCCTGCCCGCCCACCCACCCGCAGCAGCAGCTGCCCCACGCCTACAGCTCTCCAAGGCACTGCCGACCAGCAGGTCAGGCATTCACATGTCTTATGTACAAGAATGTCCAGATGCTGTACAAACACAATTCTAGAAATCGCCAGACACCTGATTGTAACCCGACATGGGAAACATCCTTCCATCCCAGCAAAGCAGGCTCCTCTAAGGGGCAGGGAAGAGGAAATCCTAGTTAGAGTCATTCTTTTATCCAACAGAACTAAGCCTCTAGCCACCAGGCAAGTTGATTTACCCTGGCTGCATATTAGATTCACCTGGGAACTTTAAAAAAGACCCACACGGCAACTCCACCCAAAACTAATTAAGATTATCTGGGAGAGGATCCCAGTTCCCTCTCCTCCCTCTCCTCCCCCCCCTCTCTCTCCCCCTCCCCTCCCCTTCCCCCTCCCCTCTCTCTGTGCTTGGTGCTTGCAAGTGTGTGTGTGTGTGTGTCTGTGTGTCTGTGTGTGTACGCACACACGTGCTCATGCCTGTGTGTACGTGTGTGTGTGTGTGTGTGTGTGTGCATTTAAAGTTCTCTGTGTGATTCTTATGTGGTGAGAACCATTAGATATTAGATACAAAACAGGCCAGGCTTCAAGCAGCAGGACTCCCTCCATCTTGGCATGGATCTTCTGGGAGATGACTTGGAATCACCTTCACCTGCAGCCTGCCAGGGGTTTGCTACAGTCATCTTGCAGACAGGGTGGGTGAGAGAGGCTACACGATCCAACAGCATTCAACAAGTAAGAGGCAGAGGAGGAACGGGGTTTCCTAGTTCCAAGACTCTTGTGTTCACATCCTTAAGTATGCCTCGCTTTAAGGAATCCTGCTGGAAAGGAGGAGTTGTATATCACTGCAGGAAGACAAATTCACAGGAAAAGGCAAAGACAAAGGGAAAAGGTGGGTGGCTGGATCTATCCACCAACCAGTTGGTGTCTGTTGGCGATCCTAAAACAAGCTTGTGTTGATCCACTTCTTGTTGACTTATCTGTTCTCGGCAAGGATTCTCTAGACAACCCTGCAGCCAGAACTGTAAATAGATATTTAAGAGACTGCTGTGCCAGGATCAACAGTTGGCCTTGTGATGTGCTTATGAGTCCTAAGGAGGACATAATTTATTGCGCAAACTCTTAGCTGAATAGTTAGCACTCGAGTGTTGGCTGCTCCACTGGCCGTTAGTTAGTTTACGGTCAATAGATGTTAGAGAGGAAGCCTGTGTTCACAGGGAAAGCGCAAAACAGGTGCAGCATGTGCAGGGGCTGGAACCCAGACTTTGAAATACAATCCCCTCTCTGGGTAGCTATTTAGTCACATCTAAACCTTGCTTCTTTAGGCGGAGGTACAGTTTTGCCTGCCCTGGAGTGGACTATAACATTCTCAAAGCAGCCTCAAAGTTATTTAGTCTAGTTTCCCAAGTGCCGGTCCTCTGGGAAGTAGGAATTGCCCTCCATAAACAAACCCACTGATCCCTGCCCTCCCCCCTTCAGCAACGTTGGCCTTGGCTCTTTGTCTGCTCCTACAGCCTCTCTTCCTCCATTAGCGTTTGCAGGGAGGTTCATCTGTTTGCCACTCGTCAATCACAGACAAGCAGATCTTCTTATTTTGCAAATGAAGAAACCAAAATCCAAAGTGCAAAGCCACACAGTAGGTGGCAGAGCTGGGACCAGCCGGGCTTCTGGATCCCACATGGGTGGTCTGTCAAGTCCCACTTAACCAGACTGAGCAGCATTTCCAAGTGTAAATTTCATGGGAAGCAATAACCAGAGCAATCCAAAGACACATCTGAGGCTAGGTCTAACTTTGGACCAAATCAGTGAAAGCAAAAGTCTTATAACCCTATACCCGCTTACAAACCAAGAAAAAATTAGAATGTTTACCAATATCCCTTATTGATACTTTGATAGATACCAAACCCATATTTCTTTTTTAAAGGAGATTTGCCAAATGAAGAATCTAAAGAACAAGTCTCCAATAATAGGATGCTCCGGGGTTGCCTTGATGGTTAGTCTGTGATAGATGGCTGGTCGGCCCCTCTTGGTTCTTTCAGAGAGTAATAAGAAAATCCACTTACTAAGCGCTCAGAGTGTCCCAGGTGAGGTGAAACAGACTTTGCAGATACCCGAGTCTGATGACTCGTGACATGCGCCTTATGGCTTCCCTGCACAGGTGAGGAGACAGTAACTCAGTGGGCAATAATTTGTCCAAGTTCACATGGTTAACAAGTGCCTGAGACAGGGTCAAGACTGTTCAAAAGAGACTGGGCCTCCTCATACACAAACCGCATGCGTCCTGCCGTTCTTCAACAAACATGCAGAATAGATAGGCCTGGCAGGGGCTGAATTCAGAGATGCACAAAGAAGAGAAATACCAGCCCTCAAAGGCCAGACCCCCAGCAGCTCCTCCTCCTAACGGGTTCCC